>NC_134691.1:50879673-51167173 GCF_050947455.1 Rhinoderma darwinii
AGAACATTTAAAGAATAAGTCAAAATTTTCTTTGTACTGTTTTTCCTGTTGAATTTGCCTCTTTTTTTTTTCTTTTACTTACGTTTTATATCACCACTAGTTATCAATTTAAAAAAAGAGAAATACTTAAAGGCTTAAATATAACAAATTAACAACTGTTGCATGTTGTCCGTTTTCTCTATGTGTTGTGTATGTGACACAGGAGCAACGGAAAATTCAGCACCTGAAATAAAACGTCCCAATCCCTTTTGGCCGCAGACAGCCCCTAGGTGGTACTGCTGCTTCAGATTATATTCAATACTGCGGACTCTCTGCAAAACCAGAATCCACACGTCAAGCTTTACACACTGTATGTGCAACGAGGAAATCATTTTCAAAACAGGAATTTTTGTTCTAACATTTTAGTCATTGATACTTGCAAGGGAAAATATATTAAAATAAATTGAATCCATCAGCCCATAACCGTTTCTGTATTTCATACTGGCTTTCCATATGCAGTTATTTTCCAAGATTTTTTTTTTATTATAATATAATACAATCAATTTATTTATGAAATTTACGCAGGCATTGGTTATTTATGTTGCTTATGTCGCCAACGTATTCCACAGCGCTGTACATTAGTTATCAACACTCATTGTCCCCGGTGAGGCTTCACAATCTAAATTCCATATCTGAATGTTTTTTTTAGGGGAGAACATACAAACTTCATGCAGATGTTACCCTGGGTCGAATACAAACCCAATTGCGATAACTACTGAGCCATCACGTTGCCCATTGACATTGGGCTTATTTACCAATGCACTCCAAATAGATCATACATGTTCAACGACGACAACTGATTCAGCTGCTTCTTATTTATCTTTTTCTGGCAAATCTGGGTGTCCATGTGCATTAAAATGAATGGGAGTATCCAAAAATCTTTGAGTCAGCAGATACAGGGACATGGCATTCTGACAATTGGCAGTAGTCACAGGGCACAGACCCCAGCCGATGACATCTAAGTGATAGGTCAGAAGATGTTTAAAGGTGAATCTTTTCTTTGTTATTTTAGCAGTTTCTAAGTGATACCTGTTTTTGAGAAAGCAATATGGCCGCCTCCTATATTGGATATCAGCCATATTTCCCAGATTTCTACATTGTAGGTCTTCCTGATTTAACCCTCTCCTATGTTGCACAACCTGTAAGTAGCTATCCATTCAGCACCCCATAAGATCTGGTGAGAACCAGAATAGTCCGTTTTAGAATGCGTAATCTTTCATAAAATTATAGCGTCACCTCTCTTACCTGGCCCATTAAGGAAATCCTTTATTTGCAGTGTGACAAATGGTGGAGGAATCCCTGTTCTGGCATTCACCTCTCCTGCCGCTGTCTGGAGCCAGACCTTGGTGTAATCCAAACCTTCAGGTAACGTTTTCCCAGCATCTACAACAAGACAACAGAACTTTTTTTTTTCAATACGTAATTAGTTTTCTCTTGAGTTAAGTGCTAGAACAAAAATATCCAAGTTACATGCACGCTGTTCAGGAGGTAGATTACTGAGAGAAGTGGATTTTATATTGAAAAACATGGTATTATTTTGATAGTGACCATGGATTAGGATGACAAAAGTTTGGGTTAGAAGTAAGGCTCTGTTCACATTGCATTAGTTTTTTTCTGTAAGGTTACCTTTGCTCTTTGAAATTAAAATCCGTGTAGCATGCTGTGCTATTCTATCCAGTAAAAAAAAAAGAATAGCTGATGGAAACCTGACGGATCCATTATGAGTCAAGGGGACTAAAAAAAAAAAAAAAGATCATAATGGATCTGTCAAACGGATCATAACTGATCAATACGGGTCTGTTACATCTGCCATGTATCCTGGAAAATTGAAAACATGATGCCAATGTGAACAGAGCCTAAAGTTAGAGCTTGTCCACATCTGCTTTGGAGCCTTCGGTGCAGATTTTGTTGTTTTTGATGGACAAAAAAGTGAGGCAAAACCAAGGACAGCATGATAGAAACCCAACGAAACCCATTAAGATTAATGGGTTCCATCAGGCGCCATTAGTGTCCGTCAGGCAACGAATTTGGCGACTGCGGACTTTGGACACTGAGCAGCAGACCAGTCCTTGTGAAGGCTTAGGAAACATTTGCAGGTGTTTTGTGTTGATTCGCTGATTAGAGTGTCACACCATGAGTCTACAATCTTCAACTTTTACCCAATATTCTAATTTTCTGAAAGACTAAATTTGGGGTTTTCATTAACTGTTACCATAATCATCAAAATGAAAAAAAAAACATGCTGGAAATCGATCACTCTGTATGTAATGAATCTATATAAAACCCGATAAAACCCTAAGGTTGTATTCACATGCGACAGATTTGTTGCAGAAATTTCTGCGACAGAATAACCCATATCATACATTTGAATGGAGATGTTTCTGTAGTAGGTGCATGGACTTTTATAAATTGAACAGATAGAAAAGAATCCAGTACCTAATAAACTGTAACACTTGTAGACATTTTGATCTCAGTAGCGATACTTACTAAATATTCTAAAATAAATGTAAAAAAAAGGAATAAAACATTTTAAAATGATCTTCTGCAATTACAGCTCCTATAGGGGTTGTCACACACTGAGGTCAGTGTCAAACATACACTACCATTCAAAAGTTTAGGGTCACTTAGAAATTTCCTTATTTTTGAATGAAAAGCACAGTTTTTTTCAATGAAGATAACATTAAATTAATCAGAAATACACTCTATACATTGTTAATGTGTTAAATGACTATTCTAGCTGCAAACGTCTGGTTTTTAATGCAATATCTACATAGGTGTATAGAGGCCCATTTCCAGCAACCATCACTCCAGTGTTCTAATGGTACATTGTGTTTGCTAACTGTGTTAGAAGGCTAATGGATGATTAGAAAACACTTGAAAACCCTTGTGCAATTATGTTAGCACCGCTGTAAACAGTTTTGCTGTTTAGAGGAGCTATAAAACTGACCTTCCTTTGAGCTAGTTGAGAATCTGGAGCATTACATTTGTGGGTTCGATTAAACTCTCCAAATGGCTATAAAAAGAGAGCTTTCATGTGAAACTCGACAGTCTATTTTGTTCTTAGAAATGAAGGCTATTCCATGCAAGAAATTACCAAGAAACTGAAGATTTCCTACAACGATGTGTACTACTCCCTTCAGAGGACAGCACAAACAGGCACTAACCAGAGTAGAAAGAGAAGTGGGAGGCCCCGCTGCACAACTGAGCAACAAGACAAGTACATTAGAGTCTCCAGTTTGAGAAATAGACGCCTCACAGGTCCTCAACTGGCACGCAAAACGCCAGTGTCACTGTCTACAGTGAAGAGGCGACTCCGGGATGCTGGCCTTCAGGGCAGAGTGGCAAAGAAAAAGCCATATCTGAGACTGGCTAATAAAAGGAAAAGATTAATATGGGCAAAAGCACACAGACATTGGAAAGAGGAAGATTGGAAAAAAGTGTTATGGACAGACGAATCGAAGTTTGAGGTGTTTGGATCACACAGAAGAACATTTGTGAGGCGCAGAACAACTGAAAAGATGCTGGAAGAGTGCCTGACGCCATCTGTCAAGCATGGTGGAGGTAATGTGATGGTCTGGGGTTGCTTTGGTGCTGGTAAAGTTGGAGATTTGGACAAGGTAAAAGGGATTTTGAATAAGGAAGGCTATCACTCCATTTTGCAACGCCATGCCATACCCTGTGGACAGCACTTGATTGGAGCCAATTTTATCCTACAACAGGACAATGACCCAAAGCACACCTCCAAATTACGCAAGAACTATTTAGGGAAGAAGCAGGCAGCTGGTATTCTATCTGTAATGGAGTGGCCAGAGCAGTCACCAGATCTCAACCCCATAGAGCTGTTGTGGGAGCAGCTTGACCGTATGGTACGCAAGAAGTGCCCATCAAGCCAATCCAACTTGTGGGAGGGGCTTCTGGAAGCATGGGGTGAAATTTCTCCCGATTACCTCAGCAAATTAACAGCTAGAATGCCAAAGGTCTGCAATGCTGTAATTGCTGCAAATGGAGCATTCTTTGACGAAAGCAAAGTTTGAAGGAGAAAATTATTATTTCAAATAAAAATCATTATTTCTAACCTTGTCAATGTCTTGACTATATTTTCTAGTCATTTTGCAACTCATTTGATAAATATAAGTGTGAGTTTTCATGGAAACACAAAATTGTCTGGGCGACCCCAAACTTTTGAACGATAGTGTATATAAAACAAGGTTTTAGGTCATTTAAAGCAACTTTTAAACGGACTTTAACCCTTTCATGACCAAGGGTCAAATTTTCCATTTCTGATATGCACTTGTTTATCTTTGCAACCGCTTTGAATATCACAAGTTTTTACTTTGTTTTTTTTTTTACAAGACTTATGAGGTTTTCATTTTCTAGATTAGTTTAATTAACTCCTTGTTTTTAATTTTTATTATGAGCAAACAAATCACAAAAAATGTGACACACTTTTTTGTAAATTTTTATATATGTGTCTCTCTATATTATATGTATGTATGTGTGTGTATATATATATATATATATATATATATATATATATATATATATATATATATATATATAAAAGGTTCTGAGACGACACCCTATTTCATCTACTCAAGTCCTGGTGACGTTATTTTGTTCTATGGTATATATACAAGATGAGGAGCCGATTCATCTCCTGATAACGAGCACATGGCCTAATGAATAGGTACGTTGGAGTGCTGTGTTCATCTGCTTTTGGACTGTATGCATGTGTGTATATATATATATATATACACACATATATATATACACATATACATACATACATAGTCACCCTGGATCCCTGTGAGCGGATAAGAGGGATATAAGGCTATATTCACATGACGTGAAAAAAAGGGCAGTTAACAACGGATCAACTGTCAGTTTTTCATGGCTGTTTTGTATCAATGTGTCTAAAAATTTGAATCCATTTCCCGACCGTCTTTCACAGATACTTGCCATCCATTTTTTATGGACGTTAAAAAAATTGATGAATTTTATTCGTTAGGGGGTTATTTGTCTCAGCCACCTGAAAACACCAGAGTGCCCATGTAGATAGTGACGCAATACCAGTGTACATAGTGACACATTGCCCACTGTAGATAGTGTTAGTGCCCACATATATAGTGCCCACTGTAAATAGTGCCACAGTGCCCACATAGTGCCAGTTCCCACTGTAGATAGTGCCCACATAGTGCAACACCAAGTGCCCATGTAGATAGCGCCAGTGTCCCCTGTAGGTAGTGCCAATATAATGCCACAGTGCCCATGTAAATAGTGCCACACCTCCTATATACAGCACCCCTGTAGACAGCACCACACCCCCTGTAGATCATGCTACTCACTGCAGATAGCACCACCCCCTGCAGATTGTACATCCCCCTGTAGATAGCGCCACCCCCTGTAGATAGCAACATCCCCTCTGTAGATAAGCTCCATCCCCTGCAGATAGCGCCACCTTCCCTGTAGATAGTGCCACTCCCCCTGTATGTATTAGAACCCCCCTTAATTGGCAAACCCTTCCTGTAAATAGCACCACTGTAGCTCCCTGTACGAGTGGAATCCATCTGGCCAGTACATATCCTGTATATATATGTAAGCTGTATCGCTCAATCAAAGCCCAGTCCGTCAAGTCAGTTGGACTGACAGCTCGGCTAAAAGCTGGTCTTGCGTGTCTCTGACACTCAGGATCCAGCTAATAATGATCACATCTAACTTAGATGTGATCGTTATTAGCTGGATCCTGCGAGCAAGTTTTCAGCCGAGACATCAGTCCAGCTGACCAGACTGAATATTCTTTGACGGAACTACAAAGCTTCTATATATGCAGAATACATAAAAGCTGCATCTTAAAAAGTAAAAACTATTTTTATTTAAAGTCAATTTAAAAGTTGCTTTAAATCACCTAAAACACTAGTTTATTTTAAAAAAAAATTAGTTACAATGGTGTACATAGCCGAATGGCAGACATGCCTAATGTGCTTCAAAGTGAATGGGCAGCAAATTTGAGATGTAGGAGTCTAGGTATCGCCATTAATAGATGTGCTTGACAAGGAAGCAGATAACTAACAAACGGCTACATTTTGAATAACAGAACATGACAGAAGAATTTAAATGTTTAAATGTATTTTTTTTTATGATTTGGGGAAGGGAAGAATGCTCTTTAAAAACCCTGACCTAATATTCCTAAAGTAATTCATTCAGGACTGTAACAACAGCAGTTTCTCCATCATAACCCACTTTAATTGTATATGACGTAAACAGCGCTCAAAGTGCAAACTTAACCCTTACCACTGCACATAGGAGATCACACCCTGGACATCCAGTACTCAATCTTCAACATCTCTACGTTGATCGATGTAGCTGCACTTACAAGTATTTCCAGGGTGATTCATAACATTGCTGCTTGGCCAGAAAAGGCTTCAATTACAATCTAAAGAGAAGCCAGCTGGAGTATCTCTGGACCAGCACCTTTCATGTATAAGAAACTCCAAGACAGTGGTGGCCAAATAGTAGATTGCGATTTACCAGTAGATCTCACAGCAGGAACCAACAGATGTCCGGCCACCAGGCTGATCTCCTGGCTGATACACAGAAGTGGGAAAACTACCTCCTCATAGGTTTGTTACACTACTCCTTTCTATTTAAATGCTCATTGGCGAATTATGTCGAGATTTGTGATTCTGGACTAGTGCTATTACCTGATGTGGGTCTCACACACTCCCTGATGTTTAATATTCACTTTAGAACAGAGGATATAGGCACATGGTTATACATATCCAGCATATAGAAGAATAGACATAACACGAGAGATTGGGCAGTAGGCCTACAATCTCATCTCCCGTGTTATGCCTGCCTCTACATAGAATAAAGGAACCTTTTGAAAGCGGTGAGTGCCGTGCAGTCTATTCTTCTATATGCTGGATATATACTTAGGCCTTCCTTTTACACGCACTGAGCAAAGGTCATCGAACCACAAATCCCAGCCAGTGTATGTACCTGAGACGCCACAAGTGAAGGTAGTGCCAACCATTTCTTTCTTTACATGTTGCACATGGTTATACATAAAGTAGGCGGAGAAAAAAAAAAGAAGAATAAAATACAATAATTAATTATCTGTGGCTATTATTCCTATTATGGTAGAACTGAGGCATTCGAACATGGGGTGTGCAAAAAATTTACGATAGCGAACGTTATGAGCCAAATGTACCTGTTCGAGGTGCACTAAAAGACAACCCAACACAGGCTCTTCTAAAAAAAAGACATTAAATACTGAAAAAATTAGGAACTTCTGCTTCAAGGGCATCTGAATACTATGAATGAAGAGAACTGCTACCGAACAGAATCATAAAGTGGACAACTCCTTTTTACGGAGCAGGTTTTTCAGCAACCTTAGAGTAGCTATCGCTATTGGGAGTACAACGTAATAATGAATGGATGACTAGACAATGAATAGGCGTCAGGGGTATTCCAGGGGAAGAGTTAAAAATCTGATGAGACAACCCCTTACAGAAAGGATCTGCCCACTACAAACAGCCAATCTTAGTAGGGGAAAGCCGTGGCCACCAGGCATTTCCCCTGCAGCAGTTTATTTCATATAAAAGGCTGTCCATGTAATAAATGGACAGCTCGAGTCCACCACAACAGGAGCTGCTCATACAGAGCGACTCTGCTTTCTGGCTCAAAATCGGGGGGACCACCCTAAGAAGTCCATATGACCTAATAAGACATTTGGACTGGGGTTGCCTTCATGAAACAAAGTCTTTAAACGTTGCGGTCATATTGGGCATATATAAATGGGGTTGTCCAAAGCAGACAACATCTTCAAGCTTTGAAATCCAGAATGCAACTTCTGGACGTAATTCAGTTTTACGTACTAAAGTTTTTGGTTTCCATTTCTCTAAGTATAAAGTAGTTAAAGAACAAATGTGCAATAAAATCAAAAAGACATCAAAATATCATATGACCTATTACACTCCGTATAAATCTCAACAGATTCTTGTGGTTCTCCCAGTCTTTAACCATCACTTAGCAAGATTTAACCCACTAAGCCATGCCATGCCAACAGCCCACTTAGTCTTAAACTTCAAAGGCGTGCGGCCATTTGCAAACATGAATGTAACCATACTGGCCCGCATCCAGGAGCTACAAGCACCTTGCATTATAACATTATTTGGAATGAATCTGACCTTACTGAGCTCTGAACTCAAAGCAAAAAAACGGAGTATCAGTCCCACAAATAAATATTTAAAAATATGGCTAAATTTGCCGGTGGACTTGTATAGATCTATTATTGTTTTCTGCATACTAAAAGCTGCTTTACCTCAAGGAAAACTTTGCCTTCTGGAGACAATTAATTATGTCCTTAAATCTCTTAATATTCAGGGAAAGGTCTCGTTTCAGACCCTGAGAATCCGTCAGCGAGTTACTATTCTGAATGTGATAAGCATTATTGTAAACATTGTTTTAAATATTTAGATTTTGCTAAATCTGGCAACTAGCGGTCCGTGTGTCACAAACTCTTTAAACTGGAGAAAAATTCCATGAACATAAAAATAACTTTATTTTAGTGTATTTGTTGCAGTCGTTTCCATGTATTTAATTTACCATCTAATTAAACTTTTAAGATATCAAAAAAACACTTATTCCAAACATATAACGGAAGCGGCCATATTTAAAAAATAGCCTCAACTAAGAATAGGCGCCAATTTTCATAGTCACATGATGGGAAAAATTCATTATATAGACATGATAAACTAGACGGAAAAAGGTCTCAACTAGGTTGAGATTAAGCAGGCCAGGCCATCCCCTCCCCCGTGATGCCCACAGCATTGTTCTTATAAATAAAACACTGGTCATACTGAAAAAAAATACTGTAACTGAACATCCGCTTGATTTTTTAAGGTCACATGGCGAGCAGAGTCTATTATACCGTCTAGGCTGTGGTTAAGCCAACAGTCTCGCGGTGATGCTTCTATAAATACTGTATATATTAGTATGGAATTCAGTTAGGAATTGCCCGTGTCTTGATATATCGGTGAACCCAGTTATTTATACCACAAGCAGTGATCAATGTGATATGCCAGTAAGAGGTGCCCATCTGATTATATCAGCCCATATCAAAAACTGTCAGTTTCCGGAATAGTTCGTAAAATAACTTACAATTTACTGAGATAAGCCTAGGAACGGAACCGGGCAAATGCACATTGCGGACATAAAGCAGAGGTGTAATATCCTCGGCTTCGAGTGCATATATAAGTTCATGTGTGCAATGCCAATGTGCCCAATATCTCCAGACTCCTCTCCGTAAGTTGTCATTTATTTCACTAACTATTCCAGAAATGTCGGTTTTTGATGTGCGCAGGTATAAAACCACTAAACCCCAGCTGCATAATGACATGATGGTGGTTTAGTGGCTCCAAACCAAGTGACAGGTTTTCTTTAAGTGTCTTATAAAAGTACCCACGGTATTAAAAACTATCAGAGATTAGATCACATCCAGATGAAAACAAATGCAGCTAGAGATAACCTCATAATGAAGAAGCAATTAACTTGTTGTTCTTAACCCCTTAAAGACCAGGCCAATTTGAGTTTTTTTCATTTTCTCCTCCCCGACTTCCAAAAGCCATAGCTTTTTATTTCTTCATCGACAGCCATAGGAGGGCTTGTTATTTGCGGGACAAGTTGTAGTTTTTCATGGCACCATTTATTGTACCGCATGATGTACTGGGAAGCTGTAAAAAAAATATTTGTGGGGTGAAATAGGCAAAAAACTATGAATACACCATTTTTAGGGGGTTTTGTTTTTACGGCGTCCATCAGGCGGTAAAAACGAAATTTTCACCTTATTCTACAGGATACGATTACGGCAATACCAAATTTATATGTTTTGTTTTATGTTTTACTACTTTTAAAAAAGATAAAACTATTTGCTAAAAAAATGTTTTGGGTCGCCATATTTTGACAGCCATAACTTTTTTTTTAGCCATCAATTTAGAGGCGTGAGGGCTTAAATTTTGAGGGGCGAGCTGTAGTGTTAACGGATGCAATTTTGAGGTACATGCGACTTTTTGATCACTTTTTATTCTATTTTTTTGGAGCTAATGTGACTAAAAAACAGCAATTTGCATATTATATACAGTATATATATTTTTTTATTTTATTTTTTTTACGGCGTTCACAGAGCGGGATAAACAACACTAGATAGTGATAGTTTGGACTTTTTCGGACGCGGCGATACCAGTTATGTTAACTTTTTTTTTTTTTAACATTGGTTTAGCGGGAAAAAAAATGGGAAAAGTGTTTTTTTTTTAAACTTTTAATATTTTTGGGACATTATAAAAAACATTATTTAACGGTTTTTAGGCCCCCAGGCTGCCACGTCAACTATCGTCACCAGCCGATCCCATCGGGGGGGGGGGGGAGGGGTGCCCCGCTGATTCTAACAATTTAATTTGACCACAGCATTTAAAGGTGTTAAAAGGGCGGAATTAAAGTGGTTATATTCCGCCAGTTGCAGTGAGGTGTCGGCTGTATAACACAGCTGTCACCCACTGAGTATGGAGCGAGCTCAGCCCGTGAGCCCGCTCCATACTTCCCCTTAGCAGCTGTCACGTACATGACATGACATGTCGTTAAGGGGTTAAAGAGGACCTGTTAGCTCTCCTAACATGTTTACTTTAGTAAATACTTCCATTCCCCAAAAAATAACAGTTCTAGAGCTTCCGCATTGTGCCATTCCTCCTGGTTTTGTATGATTAAACTGACAATTGGGTATTACCATCACTCTTATCAATGGCCTTTCTCTCTACACAGTCGACCATTGTCCTATCAGTGCTGACAGTGTGAGATTCTGTATGGGCACACCAGCAGCAGGTATTTTTAAGACTGTAATTTGGAGACACCCACTGTGTAAGGGGGTGATACTGCCCCTTTAAATTGCACAGTACCTTGTTTCCTATGCTTTTTCTCTCACCTTACGTCCACCTATTTGGTACCTTTCTTATGTGTGAGCCTGCTCTGGTTTAGTCCTTCTAGTTCATCTTAGTGCTGTGTCGGGAAAAAGCAACCGCGCTGCCATGGTGGCGGCACCTGCATCATTCAGTACGGAGTGGTGGAGAAGGTGCAAGGAGGATTGGGGAAGCACAGAGGAAGGCCGGTCAGTGTTGCTGTGTATGGGGAAGGGGGAGGCAATGAGAAGGACGTAGGGGAGCAGTTAAATAAAAGAGGTAGTAGCAATGGGGTAGTGCCATGTTAGGTGCAATGGGAAGTGGCTCGTGGCTGGAATGCAGATAGGACCCAAGATTGAAATATCCCCAAGGAAAGCTTCTGACAGTAAGAAGTCCCAGATGAGGAGAAGGAGTTTGGAAAGAGAGATAGAGTACAGAGGTTTGATGGGTGCCTCTGCCAGCCCTGGAACTAGAGAAGCGTGGCAACAAGTTTGGAGTAGCCTAGCAGGAAACAGAGCTGACTTGAGTCTCTTGCGGAAGCCTGCTGGTAGCTGCATGCAATGGTAATGCCAAGAATCTGATGTGAAGCTTAAATTATATTGTTGGTGCGAGCGGTTTAATGTGGGTCCTTTAAGAGGCGGTACCCCTTTGGATTACAGCTGTCAGCGTGTGCCACCCTGTTGCTTGGAACCATGCTCTGTGTGGTGGCGGTAACAGTGCGCAACGTTCACATTGCATATACGCACCTGTGGGAGTCGGGATTTGTAAGGTAGTGGCCATCGTGACCCACAGAGGCACAGAATATTCCTGAAAAATGACGTCTCAGGGTAAGCCATGCGGTAGAGGGTAGTCCCTCAGAGTGCCACGGCTGCACTGTTGGGACTGCAGTCACTTTGGCACAGCCCGACTTGGTGGAAATTCCTTCGGTGTCGAGATTCCCGACCCCGGCATGAGGACCGCTCTGGCTGTTGTGCCAGTTGTTTTAATATAATTTGTTAAAGCTCCAAACCCTCTGTGGTTTATTGGAGAACCACCCGTTACAAATGTCCGTATATTATCAGTGAATTTAGGAAAATATTTGTTGTCATTGAGTGATCAAATTAGAGGACTTATGGGTATCCGGCATTGAGCCCCAAACAACTTCATAAAGGGGTAAGCCATGTAAAAATACTTTTAACATTTTGTTCATGTACACTAAACAGCCTTTTATATATTACCTCCGGTAGTAGGACTTTAACCCATTAGTGACCACCAATACGTCTTTTCACAGCAGTCACCAACAAGCTTTCAGATCCAATAGCCATTTTAAGGGTGCTGCATCAGAATAACACAGCGCCGCCAGGAGCAGTTAAGCTCCCTGCTCTCAGCTACAGGAGGTAGCGGAGGGCTTGCAACAGACTTGCTTGAGCGGGCGGGATCTAAATCAACATCGATCCTGCCCGTTAACCCCTCAGATGCGGCGGTCAGTAGCAACCGCCGCATTTCAGTGGTTTTAGAGGAAGGGGGCTCTTTCTCTCACCCCATCGGCACACCCGACATGCAATGCCTAATAAAGGCCCGCAGGTCTGCCTCTAGTATATGCCTGTTAGGAATGGCCTAACAGATGCCTTTCAGTTTTTCAGTTTTACACTGGCAGGTAATAATAATACACTGTAATGCAGAAGTATTGCAGTGTATTATAAAGCAATCAAATAATCGCATAGTGAAGTCCCCTAGTGGGACTAAACATTTTTTTTTTTTAAGTTAATAAATACAAATCCAAAGTAAAAAATTTTAAAAACTTACTTTTTCCCCCTTACAAAATGCTTTATTATGAGAAACAAAAAAAAGGAAAACAGTGACACATATCTAGTATTGCCACGTCCATTATGACCCCCAACTATAAAACGATTACTTTGTTTAAAGCGCACGGCGAACGCCATAAAAAATAAAATAAAGAAATAATGCCAGAACTGCTGTTTTCTGTTCATCCTGCCTTCAAAAAAATGTAAGAAAAAGTGATCAAAAAGTCACATGTACTCAAAAATGGTAACTATAAAAACTACAAGTTGTCCATCAAAAAGAAAAATCCCTCATACAGCTGCAAAAGTTATGGCTCTTAAAATACAGAGGCACAAAAACAAATAATTTAAAAAAAAAAAGAAAAGAGTTTTTACTGTGTAAAAGTAGTAAAACATAAGAAATCAAATATAATATAAATTTGGTATCATCGCAATCATAACTACCCGCTGAATAAAGTTATTATGTTATTTATACCACACGGTAAACGATGTAAATTTAGGATGCAAAAAAGCATATAGAAATTGCTGGGGTTTATTTTCTATCCCCCAGAAAAAGGTTAATAAAAGTTAATTAATAAATTATATGTACCCCAAAACGGTGCCATTAAAAAATACAACTTGTCCCGCAAACAGCTATGTCAACGCAAAAATAATAAATTATAGCTCTTTGAATGCGACGATGGAAAAACTTAAAAAATTGCTTGGTCGTTAAGGCCTAAAAGGGGCTGGTCACTAAGGCTGGGTTCACACGACCTATTTTCAGGCGTAAACGAGGCGTATTATGCCTCGATTTACGCCTGAAAATAGGGCTACAATACGTCAGCAAACATCTGCCCATTCATTTGAATGGGTTTGCCGACGTATTGTGCAGACGACCTGTAATTTATGCGTCGTCATTTGACAGCTGTCAAACGACGACGTGTAAAAATACAGCCTCGTCAAAAGAAGTGCAGGACACTTATATACATTATATGCAGGACACTTATATACATTATATGCAGGACACTTATATACATTATATGCAGGGCACTTCTTTCAGACGTAATTTGAGCCGTACTTCATTGAACTCAATGAAGCACAGCTCAAAATTTACGGCTGTCAGAGAAGCCTCGCAAAATGCGAGGAGGAGGAATTACGGCTGAAACGAGCTAGCTGTTTTCTCCTGAAAACAGTCTGTAATTTCAGCCGTAAAAGCCTCTCATCGTGTGCACATACCCTCAGGGTATGTTCACACGCTAGCTGTCATTTACGTGTGAAAAGGCAGACTGTTTTCAAGAGAAAACAGCTGCCTCGTTTCACACGTAAATGCTCCTCCTCGCATTTTGCGAGCCGTCTGAGACGCTCGTAAATCTTGAGCTGTGCTTCATTGAGTTCAATGAAGAACAGCTCAAATTACGTGGCAAAGAAGTGCCCTGCACTTCTTTGCCGAGGCAGTCCATTTACGCGTCGTCGTTTGACAGCTGTCAAACGACGACGCGTAAATTACAGGTCGTCTGCACAGTACCTCGGCAAACCCATTCAAATGAATGGGCAGATGTTTGCCGACGTATTGCAGCCCTATTTTCAGGTGTAAAACGAGGCATAATACGCCTCGTTTACGTCTGAAAATAGGTCGTGTGAACCCAGCCTAAGGGGTTAAGCATCAGCATTGGACATCTATTATAAAGTAGGAGAGAATAGAGTGCTCATTTCAATAAATTGGGAAAGCCATTTGAGAACTACTCCTGAACATGCAGAACATATAAATACACAAAAATTTATATTGTATTTTCCATTTGTTATTTACAGCCCTTGAGTACGTCTTACACTAGATATTATTAATTGCAGGATTCCTATTCCAGTGTGTAACCCTGTTACACCCAGATTTTACACTGAACATATGGCAATGTTGTATCGCAGTCTTATGTGCATTGGGCATTAAAGACAGCAATGGAATTTCTGTATCTTTGACCTTATCATGTAAGTCACATCCAACTTTAGTGAATTATGGAAAATATTGAATTTAAGATGTCTCTATGTTTAAAGTTTTATTTCCCAGACAAAGTCTGACAATACACGTCCATACACAACCAAACACATACACTATCATATTTAGAGTACGGCACTTCAATTACATATAAGCCATGAGATTCCAAACAGGTGCATGCAGAAGCCTATGGTGATCTAGGTTCAGTGCAGGGGGTTGTTGCTGTATTAGGCTCTGTTCACACTTGCGTTAAAGGGTAACTAAACGTTTAACAAACTTCTGACATGTCATAGTGACACGTTAGACGTTTTGATCGTTGGGGGTCTGAACACGGAGATCCCCAACGACCACTAAAACGAAGCGGCAGAAGCACTCGTGTGAGCGCTGAGCCACTTGCTTTCTGTTCAGCTTTTCTCGGCAAAACAAGCAATTGGTGTATGGGCTCAATAGAAAGTCTATGGGTCCGTACAACGCTACATCGGCTTCGCGAGAAAAACCGAACAGAAACTAAGCGGCTCGGCGCTCACACGACTTTAACGATCGGTGGGGATCTCAGTGCTCAGACCCCAAGCGATCAAAACTTCTGACATGTCACTATGACATGTCAGAAGTTTGTTGAACGTTTAGTTACCCTTTAAAGGGCTCTGTCAGGGTTTCTGTCAGTCATCAATCTGCAGCACTATTTTTGCAGTCAAAAATTCCAGAACCCCCATTAAATCAAAGGAGTTCATTAGAATTCGCCAGTATCGGTTTTAAAATGGATCTAGAATGGCTGTCATGGCTATCTAAGACATGATCACAGAATTCCGTCAGATTTGACGGAAAGAATAGAGCTGAATGCATTACCTGCAGATTTACAGCAAAATCCTCAAGTCCAGATAAAAAGCACTAAGCGGGTGCGTTCACACTGGTGGGATTAGCTGCGGATCCGAAACGTATTACAGTAGCAGCAAAGTGGATAAGATTTGAACAAATCTCATCCAAACACTATGGAAAAAAAAACAGCTTAGGAAACATTCATAAATTGATCTGCCGTGCGCTTTTTTAAAAAGCCGCAACAAACAGCAAGTTTCAATTTAATTTAAAAAAACAAATAAGTCTATACTTACCCCTTTGGCATTGTCATAGCGATGGCTCCTTGTTCCCCACGCTGTTCTCCGTGCATCCCGGCCCCGAGATGACAATTCATCCTATATGACTGCTGCAGTGGTCACATGGGCTGCAGAATCATCACGGAGGCCAGGTTGCACGGAGAACAGAGGGTCACATCGCTATAGGAACACCAGTGAAGGGAAGTATTGGCTCTGTTTTCCGCAGAGGCGATTCTGGGCGAAAACCTTTACCACAATTTGTTGAAGCTTTTTGCCCGGAATTTCCTGTGGGTTCTAGGTCGGATACGCTGTGTACTTTTATGCAGCGTATCTAACCTGTGTGAACATACCCTACTGAAAGCTTAAAATAAAAAACACTGTACTCGCCTATCCTGGCAACCTTTCCGTGCTTCCTCGCCGCTATCTGTACACCTGACGTCCAGCGATAAAGAGTAACAGATGCAGCCAATAACAGGCTACAGGGGTCACATGCGACGACATGTCTTCACTGGAGGCTGCGTATAGAGAGACTGGCGGGAGACCAAGAAAGCGCTGACGCGGGAGGCGAGTATAGAGCTTTTTGTTTTTTAGACGCACCGCTTTTTTTGGCAGAGAAATCCATACAATCTGGTATGGATTTCACTGCAACCTTCTGCAAAAAATGTCGGCACATTTTCGTCGGCAAATCCACTGCAAAATTTTTGTGCCCATTTGTCAAGAAGTAGTCCAAATGAAATGTTGCAGTAGTGAGGTGACACTGCAGGATCCTCATGCACCTATACAGTGTCACTCTGGTGACATGTATTGATCACACATCTGCACCCGCCACGTAAGGGCTTTTTAAAAAATATATATACACATGTACGTTTTAAAGGGGACAGGGCAGGCAATAGTTCTTTTTTTTTTTTATAGCCCCGTCATTTTTATTACATGAGTAGTGACTATTTCATCTTTACTTCAACATAGTCGCTAACTCTATAGACATATTATAAAAGCGTACACTATTGCATATAGTAAGGACTATTTACAACGGCACGTGAGGGACTCTCAGTTTTGTTCGCACTACTCAGGGCAGGGTCTGCAGTGGTCAGCTCTAATGGGAATTCCTAGAACATGCCTAATTTGCAGTGAAGTAATTC
The DNA here is from genome assembly GCF_050947455.1 of Rhinoderma darwinii. Classification (NCBI taxonomy): domain Eukaryota; kingdom Metazoa; phylum Chordata; class Amphibia; order Anura; family Rhinodermatidae; genus Rhinoderma; species Rhinoderma darwinii. Next base: position 50,896,639 of record NC_134691.1, read on the forward strand.
ACGAACACCTGAAAATGACAGCAAATGACCTTTATTTAGTTCTACACCAGTGATATGTTTATTGCTTCATGACAGTTTTTCTTTCACCTGTCAATAATTCTGCGCGACACCCAGTCTTTATATATGAGCTGTCAATCAAACACTTATGTAATTAAAACAAATCACTACGAGGGAACGGGGGTTGGGTTCAGGTGTGAAACATAACATATTGAATTACCATCATAAAAGTAAAGGGACATAGTGATATTACACTGCAAGGTGAGTTTTGGTGTTCCTGAGTCAGTACATAGCAGAGAAGTAGATTACCTGTCATGGATCAATTATTTTTACTATAAAATACGTTGCTGGAATTTGAAAGCAAAGCTCCACCTGTACTAGATTAGTCATATAGCCAGCAAATGAAAATCCAGCATCTTTATAATCTCTCGTTTTTATTTATTGCTATTTGTTAGTCCATAAATCCTATGGAGAGAACCACGATAACCTCTGCACTTTTGTCTTCACCCTGGCATCACAAAGGGGAAAATCTTAAATGGCACGAGGGGGTCGAGTGGGGGCTCATTTGAAAGCTCTTTTCAATACAAAAACGATGCTGCAAACGATCTTAAGATAGGATTTTTCACTGAGATATTTAACGTTAAAGTTATCATCTTCATTATCGGCTACCGCCGGTGCTAGCATTACCCAAAATGTACCGCGCAGGTAAAATCCTAAATATGTGTGGGCGCGTGTGTGTGTGAGCTTGGGAATGTCACATCAAGGTGACTTCAAATTACGTATTATTACAATCAGAAATACAAAACGGACCTTGTCTACGATTGTAACGGTATGTTCACACCCAGTGTTTTCAGGCGTAATTTGGGCGTTTTACGCCTCGAATTACGCCTGAAAGAACGCCCCTAATACGCCTACAAACATCTGCCCATTGCTTTCAAGGGGAATTACGAAGTTCTGTTCCCACGAGCCTTTATTTTACGCGTCGCTGTCACAACACGGCGCGTAAAAAGACGGCTCTTCAAAAGAAGTGCAGGACACTTCTTGGAGGCGTTTTTCATTGACTCCATTGAAAAACAGCTCCAAAAACGGCCGTAAGAAAAGCAGCGAAAAGCGCGAGTTGTTAAAAAAACCTCTGAAAATCAGGAGCTGTTTTCGCCTGAAAATAGCTTCGTATTTTCAGACGTTTTTGCTCACTGCGTGTGAACATACCCTAACAATTTCATGTGTACACATTTCGGTAGTCGCTTGTGCATTCCAGAGAGCGCTAAGTCCGAGAGTAATTTTCATTTTTGTACATTTCTATTGTTATATCACAAAATGCATTTGACCGAAACGGAAAGGATCACTTTATTGATGATGAGAGGGTATGGCGAATAAAAAATGAGATCCTATCGAGAAGTAGCGGCTTTATTCAATGCACTTATCCTATCCGTGATCCAATTTCATTGTCAACTGTTAAAAGAACTGTTCACTGTTTCGAAATAACCGGTTCAATTAAAGACGCACCAACATCCGGAAGACCCAAACATGCTGGTAATGATGAAAAAGCTTTAGATGTTCTGCTCACTGTACATGATAATCCTCATAGATCTGTCTCGAGTGGAGCACAACAAGCGACTACCGAAATGTGTACACATTAAATCATTTTACAATCGTGGACAAGGTCCATTTTGTATTGTCGAGGCCGATTATAATAATACGTAATTTAAAGTCACCTTGATGTGACATTCCCAAGCGCACATGCGCCCAAACACATGTAAGATTTTACCCGCGTGGTACATTTTGGGTAATGCGAACACCGGTGGTAGCCGATAATGATGATAACTTAAGCGTTAAATATCTCAGCGAAATAAAATCCTATCTCAAAATCGTTTGCAGCATCGTTTTTGTATTGAAAAGAGCTTTCAAATGAGCCCCCACTCGACCCCCCGTGCCATTTAAGATTTTGCTGCCCCCAAGGGGGTGGGGGTGTTTTTGCTTGGCGTTGATTGGTAGATTTTATGACCCCATTAAATTCCACCAAATTTCAACCCTCTAACTCGAGCCGTTCAAAAGTTATGACGGTGTTCCGGAACTTTTGGTGGGCACTGTATGTCTATACTGTATGTAGTACTTTAACCCCTTACCGCCCTGCACCTTAGTAGTATGTTGCAGCTCGTGGGTCATTTGCGTACTTTTACGGATCAGTCATGGGGCGAGCACAAGAGCTTTGCCCACCCCATCACTGATGGTGTCGACTCTAATGGCTAGGATCCGATCCCAGCCATTTAACCCCTAAGAAGCTGTGGTCAATAGCAACCACTGTACCTAAGGAGTTTGACAGAGGGAGGAGGTTCTCTCTATCAGCCCATCAGTGCCCCTGTTCGGGACCCTCTCCCCCGCTATGAAACTAAATGCATTGGCAGACCCAGCCATCCCATGCATTAATTGGACAGCTATTTATACGAATGGTTACCAAAAGTGAAAGCACATGCAAAGAAACCCTTTATGAGGTCATCCATAATAGGACAAAGGCTTTTATAGACACCAATGATGGAACAACAATACCTCTGTCAGGGATATTCAGAATCTAAATATGACATCATCAGAGATAAATATTCATATAGAAGAAAGTAATTACATCCCTGTAATTATTGGCGTCCATGTGACACCCATACCGGATGTCATTTTGAGATTGTGAATATCCCTGGTGGAAGAATTGTAGATGCACGACTGGGGTTCATGAGAGGCAACATCTCAAGCCACATGCACCAGTGTTAAACATCCTGCGTGACATCAACGTAAAGGTTTCTGACTATTTTTTGCGTAAGACCTATAAAAAAAAAAAAAGGATATCCGCTCCAGATTTAAACACTAAGAAAGTCCTATGTTCTCCGCAAAAAAAAAATTGCTCTGGGTATCAAGGCTGAAAACATTCCAGTCGTGAAGAAGTTAAGCAATGCCATAGAAAAAAAACATGGATACAGATGGCATGAAATAATTCATATAAATATTATAAAGAAATATGTATCATGGCTAAAAACAACTCGGATACCTCAAGGAATGTGCAAGCAGCAGCTGTAAATCTATAAACTGTAAACTAAGGTAAGATTTCTGCCTGCCGCCAACAGATATTCTCAATAGTGAGCCGATCATCTCTACAATAAACTGACTGCTATGAGATTTAGGCTTTGTTCACATCACAGGTATACGTCAGGAGCATTCACCGAAGCATACCTCCGACAAAAAGCCATACAGTGTTATACGTCTCCCGATGGCTACAATGCTTTAAAAAAAACAAAAACGTACACTGCGTGGTATACTTTTTATTTTTTTTGCAGTGGCCCATTGGGTACAAAAAAATTTGCCATTTGGGGGATAGGAACGATGAAAGAATACAACGGACTCAAAGTTGTGAGTCTGCTGTATTTATGAGGAGAGTGCTCCCCCACCTCTTCCCGCAGTGACTGACTGTCAGGCTGTTGTGTATGCGAATACATGGTGCATGTACAAAATATCACTGAAAAGAAAACCCCATAAAAACTTTAACGGGGTTTTCCAGTCATAAGAAATGCATAGCCTATCCTCAGGATAGGCTATGAATATGTGATCAGTGGGGGTCTGACTCCCGGCACCTCCACCGATCAGCTGTTTTAAAGGAGCTGTGGCGCGTATATGTGCGCTACTTCCCCTTCATTCCCGTACTGCTCGTACTGTGAATTGCCAACACACTTGTAGTGGCGGTTCACAGTATTATAGCCTTCTCTCATTCAAGTGAATATTGTAATACTGTGAACTGCCGCTACAAGTGAGCCCACGATTCACAGTACGAGAAGATATGTAATAAAGGGGAAGCAGCACCTGTACGAGCGCTGCGGCCGCTTCAAAAAAGGTGATCGGCAGGGGTGCGGGAGTCGGACTCTGACCAATAAGATATTGATAGCCTATCCTGAGAACCGGCCACACATTTCTTATTACTGGAAAATCCCTTAAAAACGTTGCCGTTTCACAAATTTTTTTTAATGAAGTTTAAAATGCCAGATAAGAACCCTGTGTGAACGAGGTCTTAAAGGGGTTTTCCCACAAACACCACCCATCACCTAACTGATCACCTCCCCACAGAATTGCCTTATATATGATATCCAACTGACCTAATGCAATTCTGTTGCCTGTATAGGATTGGTGAGGCGTGCTGCTTGCATTGTTATAAAAAAAAAAGTGCTCGTTTTTATTCATGTTTGTGAGTAAAATTAAAACCCCCTTCTTTTAACTGTTCATCTGAAGTTGCGGAGTTACACTTTGTTCGGGCCATTTTAAACTTTGTTGCAGTGAGAGGCTACAGTGTGGAGTGGAAGCATCCGGGGAGACTCGGTTGTTTTTTTATCTGAACGGAGCAAACACTGGAAGGAGGTTTGGCCTGAAAAACCTATTTCTCTGCACTTCTAGAGTAAGATCAGTCACCTTTACTACAAGCTGGAGCTGAAGGGAGGACAGTCCCTAAGGTGGATCATTTTGCGGTGTACTAGTGGAGTGTGAGCGGAGGACCTCTTTTGCTTTTGAGTTGTGATCCTGCTGATGGACAACCCTCATGTTGATTCAAGTTTTCTGTGCCAAAAAAAAGACCCAATTTTCCCAAAATATTGTGATGAGTAGAGATGCACACACTGTGTAAATCAATGTTATCGAATGGCTTGTGACAGCATAACAGTCATTGCAGTACCTGTAGGGGACGGCAGCATTGAACAGATTGCAGCGCAGGCATGTATTTTGGCATATTTTTGGTAAATAATAAAAATATACTAAAAATGTAAATTAAAGAGGCTCTGTCACCAGATTTTGCAACCCCTATCTGCTATTGCAGAAGATAGGCGCTGCAATGTAGATTACAGTAACGTTTTTATTTTTAAAAAACGAGCATTTTTGGCCAAGTTATGACCATTTTCGTATTTATGCAAATGAGGCTTGCAAAAGTACAACTGGGCGTGTTGAAAAGTAAAAGTCCAAGTGGGCGTGTATTATGTGTGTACATCGGGGCGTGTTTACTACTTTTACTAGCTGGGCTTTCTGATGAGAAGTATCATCCACTTCTCTCCAGAACGCCCAGCTTCTGGCAGTGCAGATCTGTGACGTCACTCACAGGTCCTGCATCGTGTCGGCACCAGAGGCTACAGTTGATTCTGCAGCAGCATCAGCATTTGCAGGTAAGTAGCTACATCGACTTACCTGCAAACGCCGATGCTGCTGCAGAATCATCTGTAGCCTCTGGTGCCGATGTGTCCTCGCTCGTCCGACACGATGCAGGACCTGTGAGTGACGACACAGCGTGATCTCTGGAGAACACGGCTGTGTCTGCACTGCCAGAAGCTGGGCGTTGTGAAGACAAGTGGATGATACTTCTCATCAGAACGCCCAGCTAGTAAAAGTAGTAAACACGCCCCGATGTACACACATAATACACGCCCAGTTGGACTTTTGCAAGCCTCATTTGCATAAATACGAAAATGGTCATAACTTGGCCAAAAATGCTTGTTTTTAAAAAATAAAAACGTTACTCTTATCTACATTGCAGCGCCGATCTGCTGCAATAGCAGATAGGGGTTGCAAAATCTGGTGACAGAGCCGCTTTAAACTAGGGGCCATTTATAGATTAGTAGTTTGCTTGTCTATTTTTGATTAGGGAAACCAGAGAAAAAAAGAGCCCTGGTTGGTCCACTTTAAAACAAGGAACTGTATATGCCTGAGGTCAAGGCCTTGCTATGACCCTGCCCAAAAGAAAAAAGTTTGACGTCCAGTGTTTAAGAGTGAAATTAAAAGTCAGAATTTGAGATCAAAAGAAGTTACTTTAAGACTAAACATCTTGCCGTTTTATGCAGTGATTTGATTACTTTGCAATTTAGAAAATGTAGCTGGGTAAGGGGAGTAAGCGATGAAGACTTTATAAAGGACTTTTTTTTTAAACATTTTTTATTATAACGCATGAGCACTGGAAGGCATCAGCCACAAAAGTGGATGTGCAATTGTAAACCACTTCTGAGAATATTTCTTGACCTCCATCAAACAGAAAATAATAACAGTAGTTGCGGAACAGAATTTGTCTCTGTGGGAGTTTCATTATTATGAGTTCATCTGAAGTTCTGTGTACAGAATGTGGCATAACTCACAAGTTCCTGCCACAGCCAAGATAGGCTGCCAAAACAAGCTGCCTACTCTGTGATTAAAGGTAAAACATCAAAAATGTACAAAGTGTGCGTGAAAAACATCAAAGCCGAGATTTTTTTTAAAATCCTAGTAGATAGCAACAAGCATCCTTATAAGCCTGAAACATGCTGTGATCAATGAATGCAAATACCTTCCTCAGCTGTTTTCTTCCCTTTTATAAGATGACGAGGGCATAAGTCAAAAATATTTCTACCTGCTTTAAAATACCTCACATGCCTCTATTTTTCTTATATGAACAAATTGGAACTTGGAGTGAGTCTCCCTAAAAAATAGATATTAGGATGTATGCTCCTCATGAAACTTAAAGGGGCATTCCGGCTATAACTCCGCTCCATTCAACTCCTCCTGGCAAGCGTTCTTGAGGCTTGGGAGGGGGAATAGGAGACATGAGACCCCCGTTCTGGCAAACGATAGGGGGTCCCAGCAGTCATACCTCCACTGATCTATCAGTTATCACCTATCCAAAGACAGGGGATAACTGAAATAGAACCAGAATATCCCTTTATAAAGGCATTTTTCTTGCCATTATGATATTAATGTGCTCTGTCCTGAAGAGCAAAACTGTCCAAATCCTGCCCTACAGGGTGTCGTAATGCAGTCTGTTCCAACACTGGTTATATAAAATCAGAGGGTTTGAAAGTAATCTCCAAAAGTTCAGACTGTAGGAATAGTTTGCATCCAAATTCGAACCATAATTTGCTTTCTATGCCGCAGAGCAGCTGTCCTTGGTGTCTTCCCTAAAAAAAAAAGCCCTTTGGTTAAAATAAAAAATTCAGATTATTGTTGCGTTTGAGGTTAAAAAAAATCATATTTTTTTTATGTTTTTAACTTACTTTTGAACCATTTCATGTTATTTGCTGTACTAGAACTGTTAGTGTATGTTCACACGGCCTATTTTCGGCAATTTTTGACCGTGAAAAAGAAGTGCAGGTCACTTCTTGGGACGTTTTTGGAGCCGTTTTTCATAGACTATTGAAAACAGCTCCAAAAACGCGAGTGGCTTAAAAAACGTCTGAAAATCAGGAGCTGTTTTCCCTTGAAAACAGCTCTGTATTTTCAGACATTTTTGAGTTTGCGTGTGAACATAGCCTTAAAGAGGCTCTGTCACCAGATTTTGCAACCCCTATCTCCTATTGCAGCAGATCGGCGCTGCAATGTAGATAAGAGTAACGTGTTTTTTTTAAAAAAAACGATGATTTTTGGCCAAGTTATGACCATTTTTATATTTATGCAAATGAGGCTTTCTAAAGTACAACTGGGCGTGTTTAAAGTAAAAGTACAACTGGGCGTGTATTATGTGCGTACATCGGGGCGTTTTTACTTCTTTTACTAGCTGGGCGTTGTGAATGGGAGTGTATGATGCTGACGAATCAGCATCATCCACTTCTCTTCGTTAACACCCAGCTTCTGGCAGTGCACAGACACAGCGTGTTCTCGAGAGATCACGCTGTGACGTCACTCACTTCCTGCCCCAGGTCCTGCATCGTGTCAGACGAGCGAGGACACATCGGCACCAGAGGCTACAGTGGATTCTGCAGCAACATTAGCGTTTGCAAGTAAGTCGATGTAGCTACTTACCTGCAAACGCTGATGCTGCTGCAGAATCAACTGTAGCCTCTGGTGCCGATGTGTCCTCGCTCGTCCGACACGATGCAGGACCTGGGGCAGGAAGTGAGTGACGTCACAGCGTGATCTCTCGAGAACACGCTGTGTCTGTGCACTGCCAGAAGCTGGGTGTTAACGAAGAGAAGTGGATGATGCTGATTCGTCAGCATCATACACTCCCATTCAGAACGCCCAGCTAGTAAAAGAAGTAAAAACGCCCGATGTACGCACATAATACACGCCCAGTTGTACTTTTAATTTAAACACGCCCAGTTGTACTTTAGAAAGCCTCATTTGCATAAATATAAAAATGGTCATAACTTGGCCAAAAATGCTAGTTTTTTAAATAAAAAAACGTTACTGTTATCTACATTGCAGCGCCGATCTGCTGCAATAGGAGATAGGGGTTGCAAAATCTGGTGACAGAGCCTCTTTAATGTAAAAAATAACTGGAGAAATTGGGATGTTCTAAAACTTTTGATGGGTAGTGTGTGTGTGTATATATATATAGATAGGAGTCCTCCCTATTATATCGCTGAGCTAAGTAGTTTTCTCTCTGCATCAGCATGCAGCGCACGATCACTTCCCGGCTTACAGTGAGTAGAAAGATAAAAATTACAGATTCTGAATCAGCGCTTTTAAAGGTGATGTACACCTTTGAGGGCTTTTTAAAAAAAAAAGAAATAGATTAGTCAGTGTGATTAGTGTAATTTTGTATTCAAAATTAGTTTTACTTTTGGAGATACAGCTGTTCTGTACTCTCTATACAGAGCGGCTGTATCGTTCGCTATTCACTGACGGAATCTGTTTCACCGACGGATTCAGTTTCGGTGTCTCGGACACGCAGGATCCACCTGTAAACGATCACATCTAAGTTCATAACACACTGACTATTTAAAAAAACAAAAACTCAAAGATGTACATAGCCTTTAAGCTATATACTGATTATTGTCATTTAGGAGGTTTGTGGAGGTGACAGAGTCTTTTTAAACACAAGTCTTTTTTCGCTGTGTAATTTGGCAGACTAAAGCTGGCTATACATATTTGGCCAAGCCGAGCGTATGGTGGAGTTGGGAGAAATAGCCGTAGGTTGAAAAAACGTTTGGCATGTGTATGGCCAGCGTTAGGCAAATGGTCCAAAGGTTTGCATTCGTGGTTTGCAAGCCATCTACGACACGAATGTACTCCGACTTCTCTAGGTTCGGCAGGCCATTCTGATCCAGGTGCCCAATTCTTTATTTAAATTACGTGCCAGAGACTTCAACAAATTCATCTGGTCTTCCGTATTACATATCTTCTGGGACTCCTTTAGGCTCAGGGACTACAGGGACAGCATGCACGGATCTCACAATAGGTGACAGAAATGACTTCATACAACTCTCCATCTCTATTTTTCCTATACTTGGCCTCAATTACCCAGGAGGTCGTTATTTTGCCTTCATCTAAATCAAATAGCTAGATTTGGGTAATCTCTTGTTGCTTTTTAATTTTCTCAGTGTTGTGAGCAGGCCCAAAGTATGTGACAATGTAAAATACTATAAACAGGAATACATATGCCACTAATTTATATATCTGTGGACTGCAACCTGTGGCTCCCAACAATTCTGAAACTGCAGAACCCAACATGCCATAAAAGCTTCAGGTCGCCACGGCCATTACAACAGAATTTGATATGTATATATAGTATATGTATAAGATCATGGTATTCATAGTAGTAATAACCATCACATACTGCGCATCATTGAGATAGTGTCGATTTTTGTATTAGGGCATTACCTACTTTTATAAAGCTCAAAATTTCATATATGCCCTTTAATACTCATCTTCCTCTGGAAGTGGTTTGGTGGAAATTACATGGATTCGTTGGGATAGTAAAACAAGATTATCTCTTAAAACAATGTTATTTTTCAACTAATGTCATTGTAAATAAAAGCTTTTTATCCTTCGAGAACGATCAGTTTCCACAAGCTTATGGAAAGTAGATATTGAATTACTATATTATTTTTGATTGGATAATCTTCATCCGCCTTTAAAACGGAAAGTCTTGTAACAAAAAACACATGAGGGTTTATGTTTCATATTGAAAATATTTGTCGGCTATTGTAATGTTTCTGCTTGTAACATTTTATAAAGTGTGCGTCGTCCTATTCCATGAAAGCTAGCAAAGGGCACTTTTCTAAATACCAAGTTTGAGCATTTCTGATTGGTCACCGAGTTGCCCTCTTCTGTCAAACGGTTAAAAAGTTCATTCCATTCTTTTTGGTTTTTTAGGTATTTTTGGGAAAGTTAGGTGTCAATGAATATGGCCTCAGAGGTTGTGATCAAGCTTTCCTACATTCCTGAACAGCAAAGCTGTCTCCTTATGCAGTAATACATCTCAACTATCAATCAGAAACAGATATAACTATCTCTACAGAAGAGGATGACTCAATGTCTGCCGGTTTTCAGAACATTTTACTTGGGACTGAATAAGCCTAAGGGGTATTCTTATCAAGGAATGGTCGGACCCCCACTGATCCCAAAAATGAAGGAACAGATGTACCATTGGCAGTTCTCCTTCACAACGGTGCCCCTTAGTGAACTGCAGCAGAGCTCTATTCAAGTAATTGCCTGCACAGTGGGTGGCTGGTAGTGTGGTAGGGCAGGGAAAATTTGTGTAGAAGCCCTTTTCATTCTGAGGATCGGTAGGAGCAGTCGGGTCACCCATCAATCATGTTAAATCCTACAGATATGCCATCACTTGCTATATTTGAAAAACCCCTTTAACCCCCTCTACTGATTACCTTAAACTGAGCTCGTTCAGTAGGAGAAGAACAATACAGTTCAGAACGGGCACCGCTTGGGGCAGCTGAGTGAGTACAGAGGGAGCATACTAAAAGCTCTAGCTCAGGCCAGAACTTGGCTAGAGCCACAATCTTGGTCTTCTTTTAAAGCCCTAGCCCCAAATCTCTCCTGAGCTAGACCGATTCAAGTGGGAGCTGCATTTCAGCTCTCATTTTTGCCTGTGTGAAGAACAGGGGGTCAAAGGGGGACGTGCTGACAGCAGTAAAGGAATCAGTGATCTTTCTTGTGTGCTTGTATGGTCTCAGATGACCTCAGAGGAGGGGTTATGAACTTTTGTTCATGTTATCACCCCCTAGGCTGTTAACTCCATAATCCTGCCAAATATGTTAAATAAAATGTTTAGGGTAAAAAAAATAAAAAGTAAAAATATACCTTTTTTCTTTATGCAGTTTTATTATTGACAACAAATAAAAAACAAAAAACAAATCGGTATCACCACATCAGTAACAACTTATACTATAAAATTAAAATGTTATTTATCCCGCTCAGTAGATGCCATAAAAAAACAAACTATAAACAATGCAAGAATAGCAGTTTACTATTTGTATGTTCTCCCAAAAAGAAAAGGATAAAAAGTGATCAAAAAGTCGTATGTGCCCCAAAATGGTAACAATAAAAACGACAAGTCATCCAACAAAAAACAAGCCTCAGACGGCTTCTTCAACAGAAAAATAAAAATGTTATTGGTCTAAGAATGTGGCAACACAAAAACAAATTATTCTGTAAAAAGTGCTTTGATGCTTTTGGTGCAAAAGTAGTAAAACATAATAAAAATTATATAAAAATTTGGTATGGGCGTAATCACAACAACCCAGTAGAATAACGTTGTCATGTTATTTATACCGCCCAATGAACGCCTTAAAAGTAAATCCCAAAAAACAATGATAAAATTGCTGTCCCCCCAAAAAAAATATTATTAAACTTTATTCAATATACCATATGTACCCCAAAATGGCTCCTATAAAAACTACAACTCATCACACAAACCACAAGGTCTCACACAAAAAATAAAGTTATTACAGCTGGAACACAGAGGGGAACATTTTTTTTTTACTGTCAAATTAGTTACATCACTAAAGGGGTTAAAATGCGCTTAGGGCAACCTGACTTATGCGCCAACTATATCTGAGAGATAAATTTAAAATCTACAATAAAAAAAGTTATATTTTAAGGATAGTTTTTCCAATTTTAATGAGGCTGTTAAGGGGTTAAGTCTGGAGCTACAGAAGGACTTTAACCAATCACAGTGGCACAGCAGCGCATGTGAGGTCACTTGACAGGCCTATCTGCTACCAGCATGTAGAGGAAGCTGCTAAAGTATTCTAAAAAAAAAAACGGACAGGTGCAGAATCTTCACTGAATATTCACGAGCAGCTATTTTCATTCTGATATAAAGATAAAAATCAGGATCATAGTGCAGAATATATTTAGTACAACATTCTAAAATGGTTATCCTAAATACATTTTAGCAAAAAATACTCTTAGGGTATGTTCACACACCCTATTTACGGACGTAATTTGGGCGTTTTAGCCCCGAATTACGTCCGAAAATACGGCTCCAAAGCGGCAGCAAACAACTGCCCATTCATTTGAATGGGTTTTACGATGCACTGTACCGACGGTCATTTTTTTACGCGCCGCTGTCACATGACGGCGCGTAAAAAAGACGACCGCGTCAAAGAAGTGCCTGTCACTTCTTGAGACGTAATTGGAGCCGTTTTCCATTGACACCATGGAAAAACAGCTCCAATTCCGTCCGTAATGGACGAAGCGAAAAGCACCTGCATTTACCATTAAGCCTGAAATTGCGGAGCTGTTTTCTCTTGAAAACAGCACCGTAATTTCAGCCGTAACGGACGCTGCCGTGTGAACATACCCTTAACCCTTTCATGACCAGGCCATTTTTAATTTTTCCCTCTGGCCTTTCAAGAGCCATAACTTTTTTTTTCATTACATAGCTGTATGAGGGATTTTTTTTTTGTAGGACGAGTTGTTGTTTTTAATAGCCCCAGTTATTGTACCACACAATGTACTGGGAAATTCTGAAAAACTATTTTGTGGGGTGGAATGGAAAAAAAGAGCGCAATTTCCTTAAATTTTTTTGGGCTTTGGTGTTTACGGCATTTACTCTGCAGTAAAAATTACATGTTAATTTTATTCTGCGGGTCAATACGATTACGGGGGTATCAAATTTATATGGTTAATTTTATGTTTTACTACTTTTACTAAATAAAAACTTGACGCGTCGATGGAGATGTGAGCGCTTGTTGTTTGCGGGTCATGCTGTAGTTTTTATTGATACCATTCTGGGGTACATACGAGTTTTTGGGGGACGTGATCAAAAAACAATTATCCTCACGGTTTTTTGTTTTTTACGGTGATCACCGAGTGGGTTAATTATGTTGTATTGTAATAGTTTGGACTTTTATGGAATACCAATTAAGTTTCTTTTTTACATTACTTTTGGGGGAAAATGGGAAAAGGTTTTCTTTTTAACTTTTAAGAATTTTTTTATAGAAAAACTTTACCTGTTTTTCTACTTTATTTTATTAGTCTTCCTAAGGGAGTTGAACCAGCGATCTTTGTATTACTTGCACAATATACTGCAATACTTATGTATTGCAGTATATTGTGTTTTTTTTTTTTACCAGCTCGTATAAAGACCTGCCTCTGGCAGGGTTTAACCCTTTCCCGCTCCTTGACGTACTATTCCATCATGATGAGCGCATCGTTCGCGCTTAGTGATGGTATAGTACGTCACGGGAGGAACGGCAATTCTGGCCCCCCTCCCGGCACATACAGGAGCTGTGACAAATGCTGTGGTGGTCCCTGCTGATTAACCCCTTAGAAGCCGCATTAAATAGCGATCGCAGCTTCTTAGGGGTTAAAACACCATCGACGTCCCGCAACATAATCGCATGTAGTGCAGTGTATTAGAATAGCGATCAGGGCCTCCTGCCTTCAAGTCCCCTAGTGGGCCAAAAAAAAAAAAGATGAAAAAAACGGTTGTGTAAAAATAAAAAAATAAAAGTTTAAAAGTAATAAAAGTAAAAATCCCCCTTTTTCCCTGATCAGTCCTTTATTATTAAAAATAACTAAATAAACTATACATAATTGTATAAAAAGTATTTGGTTATTAATCCCGCGCGGTGAACGCCGTAAAAGAAAATAATAATAAACCGCACCAGAATCACAATTTTTTGGTCACTTCACCTCGGAATAAAAAGAGATCAAAGAGTCACATGTACTCAAGAATGGCACTGATCAAAACTACAGTTCGATACGAAAAAAACAAACACGGCTTTTCTGATAGAAAAATAAAAAAGTATGGCTCTTAGAATAAGGCAACACAAAAAGTAAATCATTTTTTACAAGTATTTTTATTGTGCAAACGCCATAAGACATAAAAAAAAGTATAAACATCTGGTATCGCCGTAATCGTATCGCCCCGCAGAATAAAGTGAACATGTCATTTATAGCGCACGGTGAACGCTGTAAAAAAAAAAAAAAAGGAATAAACAACAATCGTAGAATTGCTGTTTTTGCGTCACCACGCCTTTTAAAAATAGAATAAAAATTGATCAAAAAGTCGCATGCACACCATGGAAACTACAATGAACTCCTCAAGGGGTCTAGTTCCCAAAATGGGGTCACTTTTAAGGGATTTCCCCTGTACTGGTACATCAGAAGCTGCAAATGCGACATGGCGCCCAGAAACCATTCCAGCAAATTCTACATGCCAAATAGCACTCCTGCCTTTCTGAGCTCTGCCGTTTGTCCAACCAGCAGTTTATGACCACATATGGGGTATTGCTGCAATTGGGTGAAATTGCTTTTCAAATGTTGGGGTGCTTTTTCTCCTTTATTGCTTCTAAAAATTAATGTTTCATCAGAAAAATATCTGATTTTCAATTTCACAGCCTAATTCCACGAAATGCAGCAGAAAAATCTGTGGGGTCTAAATGCTCACTAATGTAGTCACTTTTGGGGGTTTCTACTGTTTTAGCACCACAAGACTTCTTCAAACTTGACATGGTGCCTAGAATATAATCTGATAAAACAGAGGCTCCAAAATCCATTAGTTGCTGATTTGCTTGGGAGGCCAGTGCTTCCGTCCATTAGCACACTAAGGCCACATGTGGGATATTTCTAAAAACTGCAGAATCTGGGCAATACATATTTCTCTGGTAAAACCTTCTGTTTTACATAAAAATTGGAATAAAAAGGATTTTCTGCATAAAAAATGAAATTGTAAGTTTCAATTCTACTTTGCTTTAAATTCCTGTGAAAACACCTAAAGGGTAAACAAACTTTAAAAATGCTGGTTTGAATACTTTAAGGGGTCTAGTTTTTAAAATGTCGTGATTTATGGGGGTTTCTAATATATAGTCCCCTCAAAGCTATTTCAGAACTCAACTGGTACCTAAAAAAAGAGGCTTTTGAAATTTTCTTCAAAATATGAGAAATTGCTGCTAAAGTTGTAAGCCTTGTAACGTCCTAGAAAAATAAAAGGATGTTCAAAAAACGATGCCAACGTATAGTAGAGATATGGGAAATGTGAAATAGTCACTATTTTTTGTGGTATTACTATCTGTATTACAAGCAGATACATTTAAATTCAGAAAAATTCTAATTTTTTCAAAATTTTCAACATTTTGCTATTTTTCACACAAACACTGAATATATCGACCAAATCTTATCACTAACAAAGTACAATGTGTCACGAGAAAACAATCTCAGAATCGCTTGGATAGGTAAAAGCATTCCAGAGTTATCCCCACATAAAGTGACATGTCAGATTTGAAAACTGGTATCTGAGCCTTAAGGCCCAAACTAGGTTGTGTCATTAAGGGGTTGAAAGGGTTATTTTGGTAACTAAAATTGATGTCCTATCATATCCGACTTCAAACATCTGATCGGTAGGAGCGTCAACCATCGGACCCCCACCGATCTAATACTGATGGCCTATCTTAAGGATAGGCCACCAATTTTAATAACCTGGATAACTCCTTTAAACCAGGGGGTCTTCATTAGGCCCCCAGGCTTCCATGACAACCATTGACACACCGCAATCGTGTAAAGGGAAGGGGGGTGAGACGGGCTGTCGAAAGGGGGTAGCTCCCCACTTTCTAACAGCTTAAATGCGGTTGCTATTAATTGCAGCATCTAAGTGGTTAAACAGCTGGAATCGGCATTCTCTCTGATCCCAGCAGTTAGCGCATGGTTTAAGCTGTTATATACAGCTGACTCCCGCAGCTGTATATAACAGCTGACATTATGTTAGAGTAGAAGGAGCTGAGCAGATTAATAGATAGTTTTGTGGGAAAAAAAAGTCAAAATAATCTGTAATTTATTTACTTGCTTAATGTGGGCTTAAGAGTCCAGTGGGCGGTCTCAACCTTTGATTGACATCCTTCCCTGTATAAGCGTGCATACAAAAATGACTGCCAATCACCGAATGTGACCGCCCATAGGACTTTTATGGTCACAGGGAGCAGGAATATTGATCAATACATTAAAGGTTATCCTGAATCTTTTCACACAATCAATCTTGTTAGCTCCTCCTGCTATATAATATGCTGCCCATAGATTTGATTGCAGGTTTGACATAACAGATTCCATTGAAGTCACTTTGAACATCCATACCTGAGCATTTGTATTCCGGATCGACTCCCTTAAGGAGTGCATCAAAGAGTGATATTTCCACCTTTTGCTTCCTGTGATGGCAGCTTATCAGCAAAGAAGGTTGGGAAACAATAAGATGTAGAAATGGATTCAGCTGTATGTCTCCAGTTCCTCTTCTTCCGGGCTGACGCACAATCGTGATGCCCAGAGCTTGTCGAGCAGAAGACCTCGTAGATGCATGTAAGCGTTCTAGAGAAAGCAGGCCGGTTTTTTCATTTACTGGAGAAGACGACTTGCTATTAAGAAGGTCCTCAGCCGTGAGTGAGGATATACATGACTGCACAGGTCGTTCGGGTGTTTCCTCAGATTCTGTAGCGGACTGATTTAAGGAGATTTTGCCCAACTTCTCATTGTCTCTACCATCTACTTTGGATTTAGGCACCGCTGTGCATGAGTAGGACATCAAGGATATGCGGCTGGCAGTGATAAAAATATCAAACGGTATGAAATTCAGATTCTTCACAATTGATGACTGTTTGGACGGTCTCACTATTCTGTGATGACTTGTGCCACTTTGGGGTTCTATCTGAACAATTCTAATTTTCACACTATCACTACCAATGCCACTGTCCTGGGCTCCACTATAACGAGACGATGTGTCCACTGTACGGCCTTCCGTACAATCTTTCCTCTGTTGCTCTTGTGTAGAAACCTAAAAAACAAAAATGAACATGTAGTTAACAAGATGAGTCACTGTCTAATAGGATTGTCAGACTCTCCAAGTAAAAATATAAAATGTATATCTCCACCCAGAACTCAAATAAAATTTTTGGTGGCGTAATTAGAAATGCGTGACATACCAAGATAAAATGACATATTCCCCGACACCCGAGATCCATCCATGATTGATCCCTCTGAGCATATCAAAGTCAGTTCAAGAAATCATTTCAGACTTTAATAATGTGATACAGTTTGGAACATGCAACAATAACCAGTGATTCTTCAAGCTAAATAGTTACTTGTAGCACCACTAAGAATTTTGAACAGGCTTGATCAGCATCTTCAATGTTCTTCACGGTTAAATATGTTCTTCATGGTTTAAACACCCCTTGACAACAGGAAAAATGATGATCATTAACAATTGTTTAAGCACTACATGTGTAATAGTATTTGTTAATCATCTATGACAGTCTGGATGTAACGAAAATAAATATGGCCAACTTAAAAGGGCTGTCTAGGTTGGGAGGTTGGGGGGCTGTATTCACAGTATAGGTCATCAGTGTATGATCGGTGGGTGTCAACCGGATCCCACACCGTTCAGCCATTATGGCTGCCTCTGGTACCCGGAAGCTATGCAGGAGTCAGTGCCAGAAGCAGAGGGTCCGATATGCAGGGGTCGATGCCAGAAGCAGAAGGTTCCCACCACTGTACAGCACCCGTGCTGCAATACTGCTCCTAATCAAGTGATTAGAAGGGAACTGAAGTAACCCAGCACGGACGCTATACAGTGGTCGGACCCTCTGCTTCTCGCACCGACCTCTGCATATCAGACCCTCTGTTTCTGGCCCCGACCCCTGCATAGCTTCTGGTGTCCGAAGGCAGCCAGAACAGCTGATCAGTGCGGGTCCGGGTGTCGGACCCCCACCGATCAGGCATTGATGACCAATCATGTGGACCTATTTTAGGCCTATCTAGTTGTAAATAGCAGTCAAGGAACCATAACGGCACACAGGATCCAATGCACAGCAACACAATGTCAACTGTGACATATCTATCACTCAGAACCTCCTGAGTAAGCGGATAGCAAAATGCGCATTGGGGTCTGAGGTGGTGTTTATTTTAGAGGTTCAGAGCGTGTCTTAAACTGGACGGTATCAGCTTCAACCATTTTATCCGTTGATTTTTCTCGAATGCATATTTTTGTCCGCTGCTCTCAGGATGTTTCTACTCATACCATACCTAATTTTTTTTTTTATTCATGTCACGTGATTTATTCATTTAAACGTATTGAACCCGGACCACCACATTCTACGTTTTAATTACATTTTTGTGATTTTGGGTCATAATGGATAGCTTTTTTGTGAATTGCATCTTTTTTTTAATTATTATTATTGTTTTTTATTATAAACAAAACAGCTCACAAATACAAGTACGACAAATAAATGACCCCATAACCACCCCTCTCCCTAACTTGGGATGGACAACAACAACAACAAAAATTGGGAATTGCATCTAATTATATTTTGGGAACTTGTTCTGTTGGAGGTGATTAACTTTTATGATGGGACTATATCTAAATCTGGCTATAAATGGATAGACTAATAACAAGCACTTAGGTGTGCCAAAATGATAAAATTATTGCTTTCACCCAACGGAAATCTATTATGTCCATGTGGAATTGGGGGCATGCTGTTAATTTAGAAATTTTGTAAAAAATAGCTGCAAAACATTGCAATATGATAATACTATGCGAAGACACACAGAGAGGAGTGAGAGAGAAGTAGTAGTTCTGTAATACTACTAGCCATTTGTAACTTCTCTCATACAGAGACCAAGTTCATTGGTGGACAGTGTGGAGAGTGGAGACTGAAGCTGCTCCTGGCTGCCCTTTTGAGCCTCCTCCTTGCTACCTCTCAGTCTCCCTGTCAACACTGGCAGCCACAGTCCCATCCTCTTCATCCTCTTGTCTAAGAGAGGCAGGGCACAGCGCCGAAACCAGCCACACTCACCCTCTTTGAGATTAGGAGGTTCGCGCTGGGGTGCTCCCAGCCTTCTTCCTCCTGCTGCTGGCACTGCCAAAAGCAGAGAGGAGGAGAAGGCGGAGCTAAACTGAATCGGGGCGCTGCTGCCTGCTTTTGCAGATTATATGTAAAAAAAAAGTTCCTGTAAAAAAAAAAAAGTATAATAATTTCAGGGCATCTGGGGTGGGGGAATTTTCCAGACCCATTGGAGTCCCCGTCAGTGCGCCACTGAGTAACATTACAGAAATGGATATTGAAGGGGTAACTAAGATGACTGTAGCTGCAGGCTAGTGATACAAATACATGCTTTTAGAAAATAACGGGGCATAATGACCACTTGTACTGTAGCGGTTGGATGAATGACTTGCTTAATGAAGGAAGGCCTCTGGTAATTGAAGAGACCAACAAGGCAAGTGCTTTACCACAATTTATAAGTGTAAAGAAGCCAGGATCCCCTAGACATTGATTTATTATGCACACTTCTGAAACTAATTGAGTATATTAAGAATCCCCCAAGGGTACAGTGAAAAATATATGGCAATTAGTTAGAATGACTACTGGAAAGCGTGAAACTTCAAACAGCGCCTAGGGCTTAACTACCGATTCCTGTGCGCCTGCAGTCACCTGTTGTACTGATACAAAAGATGCCCTTAGGTATAGCATTCCTCTGGGTGAACTCCACTGTGAGGTAGGGAGGGTAATCAAGGCTAGATTTGTGACCGGGAACAAAGCAAGTAACCAAAACCATCTATCTGTAAACATTTAAAGCGACCTAGGTTTTACATAGAGTCCCAGCTGCTAGACTGTGACTATAAAGGCACCATTTACCATTGAGTGCTACGAGCTGATCCCTACTTGTATTCCTTCTATAACCCATTTAAAGCGGACAATAAAAGTTTTCTTTAATTAGCTACCGGTGTGCATTAACATGATCATGATTAAACCATAAAAACCAACTGTACATTACTCTTGTACCCTCGGCCAGATGTTCTAAATTACTGTACTCGAAAATCTACTTTGAATCTTTTTAAAAAGATCGACCTTCTGCTTTCAGAGAATTAAATGCATATTACTGCAGTGAAGAAGATAGTATTTCAGACCTCCAGGCATATATTAAATATACTGGCAGGACATTAGACAAAATGCTTGACTTATTAGATACTTCCTATTCTAAACAGTGTCATCAAAGCCTAAAAACAAAATTCATATAAAAGCAGCACAAAGCTTCCACATAGAACCGGTGCCAAAATCGCTCTACTTTCCAGCTAATGAGGAAAGGATGTGTACTCTTAACATATGAATGTAAGAGTTTCCAAGCATTCACATTAGGAAATGTTCCTATTGGTTCCATATGGTGTATGTTAAATTAAACTATATCGGTGAAATAACCTTCTTAAGATAGCTGGCATGATAACTGTAATTAACCGGTATTCATAGAGCCGGGACAAAGGGGAATTCGGTTCAACAACGATCTATTAGGAGAAATGAAGTAAAGGTTGGAAAGACCCAAACCTGTTTGATTAAATGCTCTAAGGGTCATAGTGCCAATTCTCATAGCGGCCAATCAGATCGCAGCCAGAATTTCTTTGCATTTTTTTTTTAATATAGCCTACGCCACCATTGTTCTATGCACTATACATAACACAATATGAAGAGGAACCAGCAGGAAAAAAGACAGTAAATCTTAAACAGGATATTGAGAAGCATGAGGAGAGAACCGAAGATAGGATAGTCTCAAAAAATACTATTCAGATGCTTACTGAGGGTCGATTGCTAATACAAAATAATAAAAGCAACACCGATAATAAATACTATAGCAACAATAAATAACAATACTACTTGCAAACAGAAGGAAATAAGCCGGCACTACCCAAACCCGAAAAGGCATCTTATATGCTTGGAGTTTGTCCAAGGCAATTCCATTCAGAAATGGACTCTGTGGTATTGCTATGGAGGTGCTCAGCGGGCCAGGATAGCACGATCACAAGTGAAAATATACGCCACGTATAACACAAATAATAAAATGTTTATCGTATGCCACAAGGGAATTATTACACTAAAATAATACAGAAAAAGCTGGTTTTACTGAACTGTATGACTGAAAATTAACTCCATTTCAAAGCAAAGACAACTATATATCTCTTGTATCACAGGGCAGCAAATAGCCAATGTAAATGCAGCATTGATTACCAATGGAGGCTACTATCTGCTCAGAAGAAGATACCGGATGGCAAAAACTACCAATTAGAAATTGGATGCGAACTTATATTATACTTTTCTAGAATGTTATGATCAATCAGGACTGAATTATAGCGATGGCGAATGGGATAACTGCCCAGGGGCTTCACCTGGGAGTTCCCTCAAGCGCATTCCAGACACTCTCAGCATCAAGATACAAAAGTTTGAACAGTTTTCAAGTGTATCTTCAAGAATGTGGAGGTTTGAGAAAATAGATAATGCAACTTTTATATTTTACGAATACCGAAGATTCTTTCTCCACACTCAGCGCTCCAATACCCTACCGGCACAGCTAACTAGTGGTCAGCCATGTTTATTGCCACAGGACGAGGCAGACACATCCGGCTTTGCTTACCTCCAAAGGATAAGGCATGTTAAAATCCATTAACATCCTTGTTTTGCACAACAGTAAAATATGGAGGACATTTAGGCTGCCCTGTATATAAATGACATTGTCCGCGGATCCTGTCAACATAGTCGGGATCTATAGATAATTACCTAATGTGTATGGCCAGCTTTATATAGCCATGCATTATATGTAACTGGAGGGTGGACCACATTTTTTTTTGTCCAGGGGCCTCCACCAACCTTGATCCCACAGTGTCTCCAATACAATAAAAATATATCCTCTTCAAAGTGAATATATTGCTGTCATAGCTAGCGGGTGGGACCAAGCGATCTCTCCATTCCTGTGGAGTCTAGTGATGTCATTACTTATTAGGCAGACGGCTGCTGAATCTCAACATCAGATAGAGGAAGATAACCGCATGTCGTAAGTGCGCAAGTGTAAATGTCTAAAACAAGTGTAGGCAAGTT
Source organism: Rhinoderma darwinii (assembly GCF_050947455.1). NCBI lineage: Eukaryota > Metazoa > Chordata > Amphibia > Anura > Rhinodermatidae > Rhinoderma > Rhinoderma darwinii. Next base: position 50,918,703 of record NC_134691.1, read on the forward strand.
CAAGATTTTTAGCTGGTACACGACTGGCGCTTTCAATATGTTCTGCCAGCGCCAGCTGAATCACAGAGCTGCAGTTAAACCGTTACAGAGCTGAAGACTTTAGTATTCCACTAAAACAATATATTGCTCGCTCTGAGCACTGCCAGATGCTTTATAAATCTGCAAAGTGATGGTGTATATGGAAGCGCTCCGCAGTCGAAAAATTATAGTTTATTTCTTAAATCACTCCAAGGCTTTTTCCCATTGTATGTTTTCCAACGTTTGCAGTAAATGTAAAATAGGTGATGAAGGCGTAAGTAGCAGAACAGAAAACATGAGTATTCCTCTCTTTCTCATGCAGACACTTCGTATTAATATCTGGACACCTCACAAAGAACATCCATGGCTAAGAAAATAAAAATTGTAGAGCCCACATATGGAAGTTAAATGCACAAGAAAGCAAATGAAAGAAAAGCTCTGGTGAAATATTTTCCTCTCTGTTACTGAATTGCCCTATCTAACCCATCTGTATGAAACTGAATAGTATTGTTTTTTTGTATCAATCTCTTTTTAAAAAAAATTCACAAAATCACAGGACACCATTGGCTCTAATGGGTTCCGTCGGGTTTCTGTCATTTTACCGGATAGAATAGTGCATCATGCAGCGCTATCTTTTCCGGCATTTTTGATGACGGAGAATACGCAATATAGGCAAGAACGTCCTGATAGCGAAATCAGTGAGACAAAATATTACTTCCGGCTTAGACAAAAAATGGAAGCTTGAGTAAATATCGTCAGCTAGCATTAGCAATATTTTATTAACCTCCGCCATAATCCGAACCTCCCACTCCCGTCTCCAAGATTTTTCTCGTGCTGCACCCGTCCTCTGGAATGTGCTACCCCAGACAATCCGATTAATTCCCATCATCAATAGTTTTAAATGTGCCCTGAAAACACATCTTTTTAGACAGGCCTATAACAATCCCTAATCTGACTCCTTTCCCTGGTGCCCCTTTTACATTAGTCATGAGAACTTAAAGAGGCTCTGTCACCAGATTTTACAACCCCTATCTGCCATTGCAGCAAATCGGCGCTGCAATGTAGATTACAGTAAGGTTTTTATTTTTTTTAAACTAGCATTTTTGGCCAAGTTATGACCATTTTTGTATTTATGCAAATGAGGCTTGCAAAAGTACAACTGGGCGTGTTTACAGTAAAAGTACAACTGGGCGTGTATTATGTGCGTACATCGGGGCGTGTTTACTTCTTTTACTAGCTGGGCGTTCTGACGAGAAGTATCATCCGCTTCTGTTCAGAACGCCCAGCTTCTGGCAGTGCAGACACACAGCGTGTTCTCGAGAGATCACGCTGTGACATCACTCACTTCCTGCCGCAGGTCCTGCATCGTGTCGGCCACATCGGCACCAGAGGCTACAGTGGATTCTGCAGCAGCATCAGCGTTTGCAGGTAAGTAGCTACATCGACTTACCTGCAAATGCCGATGCCGCCGCAGAGTCAAATGTAGCCTCTGGTGCCGATGTGTCCTCGCTCGTCCGACACGATGCAGGACCTGGGGCAGGAAGTGAGTGACGTCACAGCGTGATCTCTCGAGAACACGCTGTGTCTGTGCACTGCCAGAAGCTGGGTGTTAACGAAGAGAAGTGGATGATGCTGATTCGTCAGAACGCCCAGCTAGTAAAAGAAGTAAACACGCCCAGATGTACGCACACAATACACGCCCAGTTGTACTTTTACTTTAAACATGCCCAGTTGTACTTTAGAAAGCCTCATTTGCATAAATATAAAAATGGTCATAACTTGGCCAAAAATGCTCGTTTTAAAAAAAAAACAAAAAACGTTACTCTTATCTACAATGCAGCCGATCTTCTGCAATAGGAGATAGGGGTTGCAAAATCCGGTGACAGAGCCTCTTTAACAAAAACTTTTTACACTTTGTGTCTCCCTTATTTCCTCATAGATTGTAAACTCTTGCGAGCCGGGTCCTCACTCCTCTTGTTTGAATTGTAAATTTGTTTTGTCACTATGTGATGTCTGATATTGTCTGTACAATGTACCCCCTGAATTGTAAAGTGCTGCGGAATATGTTGGAGCTGTATAAATAAAGATTATTATTATTAAAGAAATGGGGAGATATCTAGAATTTCATCACCTGTTTATTTTTTTTATCTCTATAGCGCTGCATAGGTGTAGTATTTAGTTCTTTGCTGAATTGCTCAGCTGTAGCCTTGGCAATAGAGATAGTCGTAACTTCAGACTATGGTTTCGCCCTATGTCCCATGGTGGAAAGTGGTAGTTTGAAACTGCATCCAGGGACTGTGCTGGCAAAATATTATGGAGCGAGCAGGCGAGATTAGGGACGTCTACTAGGCCACTCCATTATGCACCTTTGGAGAAAAGGAAGTATATTCTTTTCTATTTTTAGCATGTAAATACTAGGCAAAATCATACTCTAGTTCAGAGGACTCCAACGTGACTGACCACAAACAGAATTTTTTTTTCACACACAATACATTTTCAAAATCGAAATATACAAACTCTCGTATTTCCCCTACAGATATTTATTGGCCAAGCTTTGCTTAACCCCTTAACGACATGTCACGTACTAGTACGTGACAGCCGTTGAGGGAAAGTATGGAGCGGGCTCACGGGCTGAGCTCGCTCCATACTCAGCGGGTGACGGCTGTGATATACTGCCGACACCTTACTGCAACGGGCGGAATGAAAGATCACTTTGATTCTGCCCGTTTAACACCTTAAATGCCGCCGTCAATCAAGATCGAGGCAATTAAATTGTTAGAATCAGAGGGGTGCCCCCTCAAACACGCCATCTCGCCTAGTGAAGGCCCCCAGGTCTGCCATCTTTGTACTCCTTTGAAGCCCTCAGAGTCACGATATACTGCAATACATTAGTACTGCAGTATATCATGCAAGCGATCCAATGATCGCTGCTTTAAGTCCCCTAGAGGGACTAATAAGAAAAGTAAACCGTTAAATAAAGGGTTTTTTTTATGCTACAAAAAAAAAAAGTATTAAAAGTTTAAAAAAAAAAAACTCTCCCCATTTTTCCCCTAAAGCAATGTTAAAAAAAAATAAAAGTCAGCATAACTGGTATTGCCGCGTCCAAACTAATAAGTCCAAACTATTACAATATAGTGTTATTTAACCCGCTCGGTGAGCGCCGTAAAAAAATATATATACAAAACTTGTAAATTGCTGTTTTTTGGTCACCTTAGCTGTCCAAAAAAACTGGAATAAAAAGTGATCAAAAAAATCACAAATAGCCCAAAATGGTATCGGTGAAAACTACAGCTCGCCCCGCAAAATGTAAGCCCTCACACCGCTAAATTGATGGAAAAATAAAAAAGTTATGGCTCTCAGAATATGGCGACACAAAACAATTTTTTTTAGCAAATAGTTTTATTTTTCTAAATGTGGTAAAATATAAAACAAAACATATAAATTCGTTATCTATGTCATCGTATCAACCTCTAGAATAAGGTAAATATGTAGTTTTTACCACCTAATGGACGCCGTAAAAATAAAACCCCCCAAAAATGGCGTATTCGTTGTTTTTTGCCCGTATTACCCCACAAATATTTTTTTCCAGCTTCCCAGTAAATTATGCAGTACAATAAATGGTGCCATGAAAAACTAAAATTGTCCGTGTCCTTAAGGGGTTAAAGAAGTTGTCCGCTTGATTATTTTTTTTTTATATATGAAGATGAGATGTACTGAAGGTTAGTATTATATCTTCTGGCTGTGTTGTTTGGTTGGCTACACATATAATTTCTATGGGCACACAGCAAAAAGATAGAACGTCAAGAACTCTGTAATCTTAATCCTTGTGGAATGCATCCAAACAGCACTGTCTGTGTAGCCGGATCTGTCCTACGAAAGATCCAAAAGCCGTCTGATGACTTATAATGTGTTCCATTAGGGTTCCGTGATTTTAAAAGCAAGAATAGCGCTGCATGTTACCCTGTTCTTCCCATATAAAAAAGACAGAACTGCGAATGGAGGCTTCGAGCGGAGCCCCAAATGGCAATGTGAATGTTGAATAAATTGCTGCATAAAATATTTTACAAAGAACAGGATTGAGGACATTCAAAGTCTACTTCACCCAATGGTGATGGGTATCCCCAGAGTTCCATTACTTCTTAGTTGATAGAGAAGTGGTGCCGCACACCAATACGTTGTAGGTGATCTGGCGAGTGATTCTTCACTCCGTATAACATCAAGGCGGTATAGGGCCACAGTGCTCTCCAGATCTCACTACCACATACGACGTGATAAAGGTCTGGGGCGGTGAGAAATGTCGTTCAATATATCTGGATATAACCTTTTGTTTGTATGGAATAGATATGCATGCTTCTTTCATTCTACGGGCTAAATATAATACATTTAAATGAATTTAATCAATATATACAGTGTTTCCCCCGGATTATCTTTCTACCTTTACTACAGTCTTAAATATTCCCTTAAGGAACAGATCGTCATTTGGCCTGAACCGATCGTTTCATTACTGACTCACAGATTTTTACAAACAAATGGCCGTTTATACTCATACTGGTTGAGTCATAGAGGTAGATGGAATTTTAAAGCTATTCGGTCTTGTTCACACAGCACAGATTTACTTCAGATTTTGCATGTCGTTAACCACATATATTGTCACAAGTCCATTCTTGGAACTGTAGTGCAAATGATCCTCAACATGCACTACGGACATAGGAAAATCAGCAAACTTGAGCATCTCAAAGGCATTTGGCTCTTCCTATGGCACCACTCTCTGATAGAACGTTTACGGACATAGGTTATCCGAAATTTCTTCGTGTGTAGATCAATGCAACAAAAGGCAAATATTTAAGCAAAAACATTTATCGGAAACCGTATACCAGATGACTGCCAGGGGATATAGCACTGTATGGAAACCAAGAACATGTCAAAGGCCGTTTTATCTAGTAAAGCCTAATGTGGAGTTTAGATTTTAGTCATTCTTCACTTTTTGTTTAAACACTGCAATGTTTTAGCCATCAAATACAATTTGGAATAAATAAGCTTAGAAAAAGTAAAAGTTATAAACCAATAAAAGTGTGGGCAAGCAACACATTGCCTATAAGACTATTTCCTCTTTGGGATTAAACAGCTTGATCAGGACCATATGCTCCCTGGCATTACATATATATATATATGGAGCAGATGCCTTAAAAAAAAATTCTGTAGAACAATTAGTTGATTTCTGCAAATACCTTCATGGTGGGTTTGTAATTGCAATACCAGAAGAAGGAGCAGAAAAATAAAGATACATCTGAAAAAATAAGCACGGATACAGATGATACATGGTGAAATGCATGTAACTATGCTGCTCCGTGACTCACCACAAGCAGTGGAATCTCTACCCACATTCATTTATAAAACGACTATCTTGTTACAGACACTCCTTTTGCTCGGCTGCCAAAAATCACAAAGATGTGAAAACTACAAAATATTAATTATGAGACGGGATAAAGAAAACGGTGCTAAATCAAATTTGCCACCTGAGGTTTCCAATAGAAATAGTTCATGTTTGTTCTCCCACCGCATGCCAGTAATTCACATAATACATTAAAATGAACCAATTATTTGCGGCTTTGGAAGTTTCCTAGTGAACTGGACTAAGGCCGTGTCTTGAGGGAATGTTAAAGTCTTTAGAAGCCGACGGGCTCGCGGGTCTTATGATTAAGGTGCGCATAAAAGACTGGTGCAACAATTATCTGGATTTACATATATATTATTTCCTAAAACATAAAAGTCTAGAACAGGTTCTATTCACAAGGATATTGATGAGGATTCACTTAGGTAACTGGCCTATGGTTGACCTGTAGAGCTGCAAACGCTCGCTCATCGATCTGTTCATTTATGCAGCATGAAATATTATCGTTGTCGGCAGGATATCTCCTTGTGTAAACAGGGAGACGTGATGCCGACATGATGGGAATGTATGGGGACGAGCGATCGTAGTAATGATCGCTCGTCCTCATGCATAACCAATCATTGCTCCGTGTGAAAGGAGCAGACGAGCTGCCTGGTTGATCGGCGTTCGTTTTCACATCCGATATTGGACCATGTAATAAGACCTTAAGACGTTTATCAATACTCAATGTGGTCATTGGTAGCTTTATCTACAGTCCTAATAAGAATGAGATCAATGTAATACATAGTGATAATTGAATCATCATAGTTGTCCTATTTAACTCCTTCCTGCCGCAGCCACTTTTCATTTTTCCTCCCCGCATTCCAAGAGCCATAACTTCTTATTTTCCGACAACACAGATGCATAAGATATTGTATGTACCCCAATATGTTCTTGGAAACTTTTAAGTTATTTTGTGGCACTGTATTTTTGTTTTTACGGAGTTCATGGTGCAGTAAAAATTTTAACTTTATTCTGCCGGTCAATACGAATACGGTGATATCGAATTTAAATAGTTTTTTTTACTGCTTTTACTAAATAAAAAACTATTTATTATATATTCTGAAAGTTATTGTTGATGGAGCATTGGGAGGGCTTGTTTTTTGCAAGGCGAGCTGTAGTTTTTATTAATACCATTTTGAGGTGCACGTTTTAATCACTTTTTATTCCATTTTTATAGAGAGGCAAGGTAAGCAAAAAAAAATAAAAAATAAACTGGCGTTATTTTTGAGGGTGTTGAGTGTCAGATAAATAACGTTATATTAGAATAGTTCAGACTTTTACAGATGTGGCGATACCAATTATGTTTATTTTTTTCATAGTTTACATAACTTTAGGCGGAAAATGGGAAAAGGGTATTTTTTTTTTAACTTTCAATTAATTTTGAACATTTGTAAAAACTTTATTTCATTTTCTTAATTATTTTTTATTTATTTTTTAAAACAAGTTTTTATTGACAAAAGAATCATATCACATACATACGTTTGGCATATACAATGTGCATCTACAGTTTTGTAACAGTGTTTTCCCCCACATAAGTAATACAAAATAGAAATAAGTAATACAAATTCTGGGCCTAGATAGAGGTACCAACCTATAAATGATTAACAAATTTAGAAAGTAATGCACCATTCACTGTAATGGGGGTAAGTTACACTGGAAACCAAGGTATATGCCTACTCAAGTCATGTAGATTCTCGGTCAATGTTTTGGAAAGGAAATTATAAAAACCAAACGTAACAGAACAAAACAAAACAACTCAGCTTGCAAGAGCATGAACATTACAATATGTGGAGGTTTAAGTATGCAGGGAATCCACATAGTATTTAGAGGACGTCCATTTGTCCCATTGGAGACATTGTGAAAGCTGAGATCTTTGTAGGATTATAGTTCGTTCCATAATACAGGTGAGATTGACATACTGAATTACCTCAGTTAATGTAGGAGTGGAGGTTTTCTTCCAATATTTGGCTACAAGAATTTTTGCAGAGCATAGTACATGGAAAATAATTGACTTATCATGAGAGTGGAAATCAGCCAAGCCTACATGTAGCAGTGCCAAGGCAGGAGTAGTAACTAGTGGGAATTGTAGAATAGTCGACAGGAGTTTGTCTATCTTGTCCCAAAAAGTCCGTATAGCCGGACAATACCAGAAAATATGTTTAAGAGTCCCCACCTCCACTCCACATCTCCAGCAAATATTAGAAGTAGTAGGATATATTAAGGAGAGGCGATGGGGCGTCAGATACCATCTATATAGCACCTTTCTAGTGGTTTCTAAGTGATGAGTAGAGTTAGACAGTTGGGAGGCCAGCGAAAAGGTAGCTTCCCAATCTACACTGTCCTGAGGTAAGGATAGATCAGCTTCCCACCTCCTAACACACTGGAGATCAGATTGTTGTAATGTATCTAGAATAGCCATATATGCTTTGGAGACCCCCTTTGCAGTTTTGGAATACTGAAAATAATAGGATTCATAGAGTGATTTAGAGGGAAGGGGTTCACTGCCTCTGCTTATTAAGAAATGGCGAACACGAATATACTTATAGAAATAATTAGTCGGTAAATTGAAATTGTTAACAAGCTCTGCAAAAGTAGAAAGAACACCTCCACTCCAAATATCCCCCACCGTATTTAGTCCCTGAGCAATCCAGGAGGACAGGTTGCAAATTACGAATTAATTGCGCGAGTACCCGTATATTCATATCTGACAATCTCATAGGAAAAAGAGCTTTTTTGACCACCACTGATTTCCACGAGTTTAGAGCAGCCTTAATAGTTAGTAGAGGCGGGACAGGAATAGGCAGTTTAAGTGCTGCGGCCCACAGATATGTATCAAGAGATTCAAAATGCCCACAACTGCTTTCAATTAGAACCCAGTGTTTTACGTGTGCTGGATTTAACCACTGCCTTACTTGGTCTAGAATGCAGGAATGATAATACGCAGAGATATGGGGGAATCCCAACCCTCCTTGTGCCACTGGGAGATATAGAATTTGAACAGCTACCCTCGCTTTTTGCTTCTTCCATGCATATTTGACTAAAAGCTGCTGCAGTTTATGTAGATAGGATACAGGAACCCATATAGGCAGATTACGAAATAAGTAAAGAATTTTTGGCAAGATTAACATTTTAAGAGCTGCAATACGTCCTACCCACGAAACTTCAAACCGTAGGTGGTCATCAAGCTCCTTTTCCAGTTGAGGTAATAGAGGGGGATAATTAAGCGCGTAAAGTCTTGACGCAGGGTAAACTAATTGGATCCCCAGATAAGGAAGTCCCTGAGACGTCCATTCAAAGGAATACAAGTTTTGCAACTTTTGAACATCATTTGCCGATAATCCCATATTCATAATTTTAGATTTGCTTTCATTTAATTTATAATAAGAAACCTCACTGAAAGTCTCTAGACTGGACATAACATGAGGAAGTGACTCACAAGGGTTGGATAGGACCATAAGTACGTCATCTGCAAAAAGACCAATTTTGTGCTCAGTGCGGTTAATGGTAACCCCCTTGATCTCCCTATTAGATCTAATCACCTCAGCTAAGGGTTCCATAATTAAGGTGAAAATTAGTGGGGAGAGTGGACATCCTTGGCGAGTGCCATTGGTTATATGAAACGGATTGGATTGGTACCCTGAGGTTAACACGGTAGCAGAGGGATGAGTATATAGTGCCATTATAATATCCCGTGCTTTCCCCCTAATTCCAAACTTAGCAAGAACAGCCTCCAAGTATCCCCAATGCACACGGTCAAACGCCTTTTCCGCGTCTAAGGATAAAAGCAAAGAAGATGTCTGACTGCGCCCCACCCAATCTATGAGATCTATAAATCTCCTGGTACCATCTACTGATGACCTCTGCTGAGTGAATCCCACTTGATCTTGGTGAATTAAGTCAGGCAACAGGGGAGCCAGCCGTACGGCCAAAATTTTGGAATATAGTTTTAAATCCGTATTGAGTAGACTGATGGGTCTAAAATTTTGCGGTCTATCTGGAGGTTTACCTGGTTTAGGCAATGTAACGATGGTTGCTTGAAGCATTTCGGGGGGTATTTGACCCGTGGAATATATTTGTGAAAATAAATGTAGGAGTTGGGGAGCAAGAATGGTGCTGTATTTTTTAAAATATTCATTGGTGAGTCCATCTGGACCTGGTGACTTCTGCGGTTTTAAAGTAGCTATAGCATCTAAAATTTCAATTAATTGAAAAGGTTGAGATAGTGCAGTAAGCTGGGAAGGCGTAACTTCTGGGAGAGAAACAGAGGCCAAAAATGCATTGATGCCTTCGGGAGTAGGTTGGGGGACAGTGGGGTCTTGATTTAAATTGTACAGAGATGAATAGTACTGTGCTATAGAATTTGCAATTTCTTGCGGGTTAAATATAATGTCATTTTGTTGATTATGGAGAAAGGGAATCCTAGCTTTGAAGGCTTTATGACTGAGTTGTTGTGCTAACAACGCCCCTGCTCGATTACTTTGTCTATAGTATTTAACTTTCAACCTTCTCAGCGCTCCATCATATTTATATAAATCAAGCTGATGTAGTTGTGCATGGAGGTGACTGATCAGCCGAGATCTATTTGCACAAGGCGCACCTTTATTTAATTGAGTAAGACAAAGAATTTCCTCCAGTAGTCTTATACGCTTAGCTTCTCTAATCTTCTTGTCTTTAGCCGCTAGACCAATAAAGTGACCCCTAATAAAAGCCTTGTGAGCACACCACACTGTTGTGGGGGACACATCTGGAGTCACATTAAATTTAAAGAACTCTTCCAGAGTGGACATGTGTGAGTCCTGATATTTAGGGGAGTTCAGTATGAAATGATTGATTCTCCAAGGGAATGAGGGGGTTTTATTGAAGTGTTCAGGCACCACCATGGAAATAGGCGCATGGTCAGACCAAGTAATTAGCCCTATCTGTGAGGAGGAAATTCTGTCAAACAACATCTTATCCACAAAAAACATATCAATGCGCGAATAAGTGCTGTGGGGATGAGAGAAGAACGTAAAATCTTTCTCGTTTAGGTGTTGCAAACGCCAAACATCCATTAAGCCCTCTCTGGCTATAACCTGAAATAAGTCCGAGGGGGAATGCGCGGCCCCAGGAGCTGTGGAGTCAAGTGATGGCCACATGACTTTATTGTAATCTCCCACTAACACAAGGTGCCCTTTTTGAGATTTATGAATTTGTTTAAGTAATTTGTTAGTAAACCGAATCTGATGTGTATTGGGTGCATACATATTAACAATGGTATATTGCACATTGTTCAGATGACAAACAAGAATAACATATCGCCCTTCTACAGCCACATGAATAAAATCTTGAACAAATACAACAGATTGATGTATGGCTATAGAGACGTCCCTTTTTTTGGAGACAGCCGGAGCCGAAAAAATGTGAGGATAGTTTTTGTGCTTAAGCCTACCAATATCGGACGGATTCAAATGTGTCTCTTGCAGGCAAAGCACAGAGGCCTTCAAATTCTTGGCCTCGGCCCACAACATTGATCTCTTAAATGGACTGTTTAACCCCTTAGTGTTAAGAGAGGAGAATCTAAGCACCATTATATTTTTTTAAAAGGACATATTTCACATTATTATTCCCTGAGCATATTAGCATACCTGAGACTCTTAAGGCACCACAAGGACATATTATAGCATTACTTGCGAGCTGAGCGAACAACAGAACCCAAATACATGGGCAACTAAAAAAGAGAAACCAAACCAAACGATACATACTAGTCCGCACCTGACGTTCTGACAGTGCAGTCCTAGAATGGAGGGAAATCTGTATTAACAAGGTACAGACATGGCCCCACCCTAGGCCATATAAATGAAACAGCATAATTGACATATATAGAATATGAGAATTACAGACACACATGTATACCAGGAAAACATAGCAATTTTGTTTCACCCAAACTTCACAGAAAATTGCATGGCATCACTTATGAGACAGAGGAACGGCGGTGGCGATGAACTTCTTGCCACTCTGCTTCCAAGCGGAGAGGGAGTTTAGGTGGGGATATAGCACCGGACTGCCGGGGAGTGCCCAACTTGGGAATATCTCCAGTGTTCAAGTTCCAACTCTTGAGCAGCGCAGCAGCTTTGACTGGAGAGTCCACCACATGCTTCGAATACCTATAGGATATAATAAGCTTAACGGGGAATCCCCATTTGTAAGGGATTTGGCAGTCACGAAGAATCCGTGTAGTAGCCACAAATTCTCTCCTGCGCAGTAAGGTGGCTGCAGACAGATCAGCAAATAACTGTACATCCCGGAATCGGTCAGGAAGGGAAGTCGCAGATCTTGCTGCGAATAGAAGCTTATCCTTAAAATGATAGTAATGGAGACGAGCAATTACATCCCTCGGTGTCGATGCAGGCAGGGATCGTGGTTTAGGTATACGGTGTGCTCTGTCGATCAACATATCCAGTTGAGGTGTATCTGGTAGGAGAGCCACAAACAAATCAGCTAAAAACTCCAACAACTGGGAATTTGTAATATCTTCGGGAATACCCCTAAAACGAACATTATTGCGACGCGAGCGGTCTTCCAAATCTGCAATCTTGTGAGACAAAGCATCCACCTGTTCTTCCAGGCCTGTATTCGTATCCACCAGAGCATTGTGCGCCACAGAAAATTCCGCCATACGGTTTTCAATATGAGAGGTTCTGTCTCCCAGAGCATTAAAATCTTTCTGCAGGTCATGAAAAGCACTTTGAATAGACTGCTGGATAGAAGCATGAAGATCATGCAATAGATATTTAAGTGCAGCCTCAGTCACTGGTTTATCAGATCCAGTATTTTGCAGTAACACAGGTGCCATATTTAACACGTGCTCTGCAGGAGAGCTATGAGTACTCACAGAAGGAGAAGATGGTGGTCTGGAGGAGAACAGCCCAGCAGGGGACGGAGCCGGCTGCCTCATCAAGGACTCAGAGGACCGAGGATTGTGTGGTGACGAGACTGCGAGGCCCGTGCCTCTAGCAGTCCCTGCAGACCTCCGATCAACAGCAGAGTCTCCCTGAAGATCCTGTGCAGGCGAGTCGGCGCCATTTTGGATTCTTGCCGCCGGGAAGAACTCCGTTAATTTAGCCGCCACGGGCTTCTTTTTGATCCTGCCCATGACAGGTAAGTGTGTAGACCATCCGGTGTGAAAGTGTGTCGCTTTGGGACACTTTTATGCCAGGTAAGATGCCGATTTGAGCCGGTAACAGCCTAGGAGCAGTGGAGCTTGAACTAAACGCGTCCTACTCCATGCGCTCGCGGCCACGTCCCCTTAATTATTACTTTTTTGTCCCACTAAGCGACCTGAGGACCTTTATTAGAAACCCAAAATGTCTTTACATCCATTGGCACCCCACAATGACATTGCACATGATGGGAGGGTACCCTACCTAACAACTTTGATGTCGCGGTCTCCATTGAGCACAGCATTTAAGCAATTTAATGGCCAGGATTGGAGTTATCTCCGATACCAGTCCTGTACACAGCTGACACCCGCAGCATATGGAGAGGACTCAGCCCATGAGCCCGCTCAATACTTCACCCTCCAACTTTTGCCATACATAGGAATAGATTAAAGTAAGTCTCCACCTTTTATTATAATGTAAATTTAAGGTCCGAAATAAGATTTCTCAACATATCTTTATAGAAGTTCAGGCTTAAATTTTCTGATACAAAGCTCCAAAATCCTCTGCGTAGACAACAATGAGTTCAATATATAAACAGCATGCAGCAAACTCCTAAGCGCCATCTAGTGGTGGCTTCAGGCATGTTATCTTATAAATCTGTCTATGCTGGGGGGGGGGGGGTGACAATGGTATTCAAGGCAGGCTTTTCACCTAAAGCGGTTACGAAAAACCATGCACATGCAAGAGCTTGCAGACAGAAGATTTATTTATATATTTTCAGCATTAATTGCAATATGAGATAAAAATAGGATCTGTGGGATGAAGGAAATTAAGGAAAGAAATGCATTTTATATGTTTGGTGTTCCTTTAAACACTCGTCGCTAGGCTCTAATAGAGAATAAAAGTGATCGCTGCGGGTTCCAGCAGTGGGACAAAATGTGATCAGCCTATTTTCTCACAAAAGGGGATTGTAAAGGAAGGACACCACCTTTAAAGGCAGTAACAAACCTGAATATATTTGCAAATACAAACAATATTTTATACTATAAAGATCTTTTCTTATTTAATTTTTGTTTTTACCAGTAAGACAAATATAATAATTGTCTTGCCAAGCCGGATAAAAGGGGTTGTAGAGTGATCTACATTCCCATATTTCTGTACCTCTATCTCCTGTAGTGATTCCCAAGAAATCGTTTCGTGTCTTAGAGAACCTACTACAATCCTTTAAGTCCCCATGCACATGACCGTAAAAATAGTCCGTAATTGCGGACTGCAATTACCGACCCATTCACTTCTATTGTCCACGGACACCTTCCCATTTATTTACATGTCCTATCTTTTGCTTTTTACGAGCCGTGCTCCCATACTTTATATGGGGCACGGGCCAAAAATGTGGGCGGCTGTCGGCCGTGCCCGTAATCGCGGCCCGTGATTACGGGCGTGGCCATGTGCATGGGGCCTAACTCTGAGATTCAGTTTAGTCTCCCTATAGGCCCTAAGCACAACGGTGTTACTGAAGTCCCGAATGTGTATTATTATTTCTCAGCCTCACAGTTGGTATAAATACGAGCAATACTGCAAATGTGTTGGTAGGGGCATTATTGGGATCCTATGAAAGCTCAAACAATTTATTAAATCACTATAAACCTCATTCCTCTGTATTGCCTTTCCTTAGGCCAGTTGATCAACCTTAAAATAAGCTGAAAGGTATTGACGGCCCTACGTACTCCCCTAGATCTTCCCCACCGATATTCCCTACAAGGGGCGGCTCTCCGAGGATTAGAAAGAGACAGAGAACGCATACTATTCTTCAGGATTTTCTTATCCAAACTAAATGTCTTCACTGAGTTTACGACACCAATGTTAAGCTGAAGAGAAATGGGACCTCTGCTGCTGACGTGTTTTAGGTGCCAAAAAGTGGCTGGTACTTTCCGCCACCCTGTATGGTCTGCCCTAGTGTCCCCCTTTTGGACAAAAGTCTTTCATTCTTGCATGAACACTTTAACCTTGTTTCCTCACTGCTGGAAATTACAGATGAGATTGTGCAGGCTTTCCATTAACAAGTTATTCTTTAGGTTTCTTTTTTTCTATGCACGAAAAGTGATTATCATGGCTTAAAATCCACTGGCACTCCTGCATTGACAAGCTGTGTGTTCCTCTGTACAAGGTACTATATAGGAAATGACCATATATAGTTTTGAGAAGATTTTGTCACGTTGGCTAGAACTGGTAGACACAGCAATGTCCGTTCCTTCTAGAGTTACAGATCTCTCCCTAATCGTGGATCAGCTGGTGGGGCATAGCCCCCCATATAGAAAGGATGCATCTGGTTGAATGAGTGAGTGTAAGTTTGGTGATGTCTCATTTAGTGTTTACATTTTCAGTCCAGTTATACTTTATCCCATCCAAATTGAAATCGGACGTGGAGTGACGCTCCTGCACGCTGGGCGGTACATTCGTTGGAGCAACCATAAAACGCCCAGAGATTATTGTGCATGGATTCAATAAATTATAAATTGACTGGGCATTGTATGTTTGCCAAGGCAACAACACCGTCTAGAGCAGGGGTCTCAAACTCGGCTGGGTAAGTGGGCCGCATATAGAAAAAATGGGAAGTTGACGTTCCGCATTACTTTAAAATTTGATACAATACAAAATTATTGTTAATCAATTACTTATTTGAACTACTATAACACTATATTACTAGAATAATAATACTACATTACTATAATAATAGCGCTAGGTTTAAAATTTGAGATATTTCTCCACGTGCTTATTTCAACAATCCAGCTTTCCAGTTTAAGTGTCGCCAAATGCAGTCCGGCGGCTCAGTTAGCACACGTCAAGATTGGGCAGCCCCTTTTTAGATAGTGCCGCAGTGCCCTCTGTGGATGCTGCCGCAGTGCCCTCTGTGGATGCTGCCGCAGTGCCCTCTGTGGATGCTGCCGCAGTGCCCTCTGTGGATGCTGCCGCAGTGCCCTCTGTGGATGCTGCCGCAGTGCCCTCTGTGGATGCTGCCGCAGTGCCCTCTGTAGATAATGCAACACACCCCTAGATAATGGCAGTGTCCTCTTCAGATACTGCCACACACCCACTTGTAGATAATGCCACAGTGCCGTCTGTAGAGGCGTCCACAGTGCCCTCTGTAGAGGCTGCCACAGTGCCCTCTGTAGAGGTTGCGACAGTGCCCTCTGTAGAGGTTGCCACAGTGCCCTCTGTAGAGGCTGCCACAGTGCCCTCTGTAGAGGCTGCCACAGTGCCCTCTGTAGAGGCTGCCACAGTGCCCTCTGTAGAGGCTGCCACAGTGCCCTCTGTACATTCTGCCACAGTGCCCTCTGCAGATGCTGCCACAGTGATGTCAGGGGCTTGCCCAGAGCTGGAGTCCCGGAGCAGAGCCGCTTCTGGCACTCTGCCTGGGATTCCAGCTCTGCTCCTGACATCACTGTCCATATATGGACAGAGATGTCAGGGGCAACCCCAGAGCTGGAGTCCCAGGCAGAGCGCTAGTAGGCTCTTCCTGGGACTCCAGCTGTGCTCCTGACATCACTGGGACTCCTGCTCTGGGGAAGCCCCTGACATCATTGTCGATGTATGGACAGCGATGTCAGAGGCTCCCCAGAGTCCCGGAGCAGAGCCGATAATAGCGCTCTACCCGGGACTCCGCTCTGGGGAAGACCCTGACACACTGTCCATATATGGGCAGATATGTAAGGGAATTCCGCAGCGTCCCGGAGCAGAGCCTATACTAGCGCTCTGCCCGGGACTCCGCTCTGGGGAAGACCCTGACACATTGTCCATATATGGGCAGATATGTAAGGGAATTCCACAGAGTCCCGGAGCAGAGCCTGTACTAGCGCTCTGCCCGGGACTCCGGCTCTGGGGAAGCCCCAGACATCGCTGTTCATATGTGGACAGCGATGTCAGGGAATTCCACAGAGTCCTGGAGCAGAGCCGACACCAGCGCTCTGCTCGGGACTCCGACTCTGGGGAAGACCCAGACATCGCTGTTCATATGTGGACAGCGATGTCAGGGAGTTCCACAGAGTCCAGGAGCAGAGCCGACACCAGCGCTCTGCTCCGCTCTGGGCAAGACCCTGACACACTGTCCATATATGGGCAGCGATGTCAGGGAATTCCACAGAGTCCCGGAGCAGAGCCGACACCAGCGCTCGGCTCGGGACTCCGGCTCTGGGGAAGCCACAGACATCGCTGTTCATATGTGGACAGCGATGTCAGGGAGTTCCACAGAGTCCAGGAGCAGAGCCGACACCAGCGCTCTGCTCCGCTCTGGGCAAGACCCTGACACACTGTCCATATATGGGCAGCGATGTCAGGGAATTCCACAGAGTCCCGAAGCAGAGCCTGTACTAGCGCTCTGCCCGGGACTCCGGCTCTGGGGAAGCCCCAGACATCGCTGTTCATATGTGGACAACAATGTCAGGGAATTCCAGAGTCTCGGAGCAGAGCCGATACTAGCGGCTCTGTGTCCCGCGGGCAGCAGATGACAGCCCCAGTCCTAGCAATCGGTGAAAAATCCTTGGTTTGTTTAACAAGCTATTATAGCTTAGTGGTGAGACGGAATATCGTGAATGAACATAATCTCACACTGGACGGCTTTTACTTCTCAATGTTACTTATAAATAAAAAATAAAGCCTTAAAAAAAAAAGAAAATGCCTGTACAAGATTAGAAAAACATGGCTGCTTACTTCCAAAATTTGTGTCACACCGGTCTACAAGTTGTGTGCGGTATTGCAGCTCAGCCCCATTCACTTCAATAGAGCGGAGCTGCAATACCGGAGACAACCGGTTGACAGGTATGGCGCTATTTTTGGAGTAAAGCAGCCATATTTATCTAATCCCGTACAAACCCTTTAATGTTAAATTATTTAAAAAAAACAAAAAAAAAACATGAACGTAAAAATTCCAGATGTAGGCCAGGAGCACAGTCCATAGATAAAAAAGCTTGAAAGAAGCGTATTATCTGATCTGACTCCCACATTGTAAACTCTTCGAGAGGGAGTTAGAGAGAAGGCAGATTACAAGCCGGAGTCAGGGCAGTGTCTTCCTTATACAAATTAGTTGTGTTTCCTTTTTCACGGAAAAGAAAAAATAACTTATCGGCTTAGAGTTTAAATGTATGAGTGATGTGGTTAGAAAGTCATAACAGCACTACAGCAGATGAAAGTGTTTACAGCGTGGCTTCCTAGATAGCCGTAGACCCATAGAAAGTCTTTATCTAGCTGCTGGCCATGTATTATCCTGGAGGCTGCGTTAACCAGTTTCAGGGGCCAAACTTTGGTAATGCCTCACACGTTCCCTAACAAGGTGCAGGTGGAAAGGCGTGCGTGTAACCGCAGGATGTAAGGGGATGTATTACCTAGTGCATTAGCAAGCTCAAATGGAAAAAATGGAACCACATCCAAGAACAAAATAATTCAACTATTGTAAAACCCCCCGTGCATCGACTATCTGCAGTGTATAAACCAAACAGATTGGTCCTAAACAGGTTATGATCTGCTACAGTTGATGACGAGGTGAAAGGCACAGTCTAGAAATTACCATCTGTAGGAGATGTGTTTTAACCCCTTTGGTCCACAGTCATTTTTCGTTGTTTTTTTTCCATTTAATTTTTTACCTCTACGTTTTCCAAAAGTCCTAACTTGGTTATTCCTCTTTTTTCTATTGACATAGCCGTCTGAGGGCTTGTTTTTGTGAAATGAGTCATAGTTTTTAATGTCACCATTTAGAGTACCATGAAATTAAAATGAATGTCTATATGTACTGTATTTACGCTATAATATACGGTCTTCTTAATCAGACATGTAACATGTCAGAAAATGTTTCAACCGGAGTGCTGTGGAAGAATTCAAATACAAGGAAACAAATTGTCAAATTCTAAAGAAAACCCACGCAAAAACAAAAATAATAGGTATATACCCACAGACCAGTGAGGGCTGTTATGCATTTTATGCTAGAAGAGTCCTATAGCAAGTTTCCTTAGAAAAACTAACAAATATGGAGGGCTGAGAGTACCATATAATAAATGGACTGAGACTCAATGAACTGCAGCACATTCACACGTTTTAACATAATCCAATTGCTATCACATTAAAGATGTTCTCTGCTTTAGACAATCTCTACTTCGTTAGAAAGCGTCATTTGGCAATAAGATGATCACAAAGTGTCCCCCTGGTGGGATTCCCAGCAATCAGCTGTAATCTGTGGGGAAACATGAAAGTACTTGTTCAATTTCCCTGCAGCGCCACCACAGGGGAAGTTAAGCATTACACAGCGCACATTTAAATCAATGAGTTGTATGTGTAACTAAGGTCAGGACAGGTCCTGCAGAGCAAGAGACACTCTTTGTAACTGCTCTCCACTCTGGCAAAGAGATGAGGATCCTGAACAGAGAATCCCCCCCCCCCCCCCCCCGCCCAAAAAAAAACCAGAATTTCTAAACTAGACAACTAAACTCATGTGCAGATGAATTACTTTATTCAGTCAATGATGTGCCAAAGTACTGAAAGTCAAGCAAATTTATAGCTACGTGAAACTAATTCTAGGGAATACTGGTAATGATGACATCACATATTCATCATTTGTCTCCCTTTGCAGATCTAAACACAGCAAATTATTAATGAATGCAAGAAACATAGGACGGCAGAAAAAAGAGCAACTCAGAAAAGTGCAGGTTTACATTGCAAAAAGTTGTGTAAACATACTTTATCCATGTTAAGAAGTTAAACATACAGAGCAATCTAACATATCATGTCAGTTAAGCACACCCATTTGTAAAATGTCAGCACACCTTGTTGTTCAATCAATTATATGGGCACTTAACCCAAAAGACCCCTGCTACATAAAGGTTCATTAATCACACTGGTCATTTAATGCACTCTAAGACTTCTGAGTATTTCAGGATCACCATCAAAGAGCCTCTTTTATGTGCACGGTAAAAACAGTTCAGTAAAACACTATGCCACATGAGATCTGCCAAGTGGATCTCAGCCAAGTGGCAAATTACTGCACATTGATGAACTTGCTAGATCAAAAGAAATCACAGCCTGGATCGGACTCGCAGAGAGTGCACCTTTGACAACGAAGAAAGTGCAACTTTGTATAAGTAATCAAAAATAAATAAAATTAAAATATCGGAACAACAGTTCACCTAAACCACAGGAGCTATATACCGATATGAAATACAGCTGTTCCGACAGCAAACATTAATGAAATCTGTACCTAAATGTGATGTAACTGTAACAACTTTTTTATGTCTACTTAGCAAACATAAAAAATAAACTTAGAAAAGCAAAAGTTTTTTAATGAATTAAATGGATGAATGGAGACCTGTGTCTATAAATCATACAGATATGTTGTAATTTACATGCGGATGTCTAATTTAATTTTTTATTTTTTCCAAAAAGCTGGGTATTATGGGGTAATATATTAGTGAATTTAAAAAAATCTCTAAGGCCTCATATGCACGCGACAGAGAAATAGAACCTCAGGGTGTCAACATATCTGATATATGACGATTTATTCTCTCGTAGACCATAGCTCCATAATACGGCATCCAATGAAGCCATGCAGAGAAAATAATATTCTGATGAATTTATACCGAATGAAAGAGAAAAAAACCTCTGTCTGCCTGGAGATACAGGAGGACAGCACGGGGGATGTGTGGTTAGCGCTGCTGTATTGCAGCATCGGGATCCTGTTATCAAATCTAACCAAAGACCACATCTATATGGAGTTTGTATGTAATTATATATCCATGAGGTCTAATATATACTACTTACCAACATCACTCCATTCATATGTGGAGCGAAGATATAAAAATAAGTTTGCAGGTCTGTGCTATTGACCTGTACGTTGTATCTGCAGGATGTAGAAATTCTGGTCCCTTGCAAAAGAGGTTGTCATCACGTCCACCAGAATATTGAAATGATGACATTAAATTAGGGTTACAGTTCCCATGTTAAAACGATTATATCGGTCAACCTTGAATTATTCTGATAAGTTTACTTTGCTTCAGCGGTCTACACAACCTTCAGATTTCTTCATTGGATGTAAATGTAAAACTACCGCTTCCCCCCGCAAAGGACATAGTAGGAAGTAGTAGAATAAGCTTCCTCAACGAAAAAGACTCAAGGCTGTGCTGATGCCCAATGCTAGACGTCAAAGTTTTCCCTATGGAGCAGGGAGGCACAATCTCATGAGAACATTCCCTAGAATCTGCCTGTCTACTCCAATCTGAAGTGGTAGGAGGTAGAGGAGCACCACGCCTTATATGTATTTCTTTTTAAATATAATGCCCATCAATGTTTATATCATCACACCTTTCAGTCATATAATTCAAACCACCTGCCTAATATTGTGTAGGTCCCCCTCATGCAACCAAAATAGATCTGACCAGAGGAGGCATGGACTTCACAAGACCTCAAAGGTGTCCTTTGGTATCTGGAACCGGGACATTAGCAGAAGATCCTTTAAGTCGGCCAACAGCTATTACTCCGGATCCCCCCATTAGCAGAAGATCCTTTAACCCCTTCCCACCCAATCACGTACAGTTACGTGATTAAAGCTGATGTCTTACCGCCTTTTCACGCAACTGTACGTGATGGAGATGAAGCTGGCTCAGGAGCTGAGCCAGCGACATCAACGCCGGGTGACAGCTGTATGTTACAGCTGTCACCCTGAGGTATCGGCCAGGACCGGAACTAGCATCCGATCCGGCCGATTAACCCCTCACATGCTGTGTTCAATAGATATCGCAGCATGTGAGGAGTTTATAGCCACCGGCACCCCAGCAACGTGATCGCTGGGTTGCCGGTGGCTGCAAAAGCGATCGGAGGGCTTATACTTACCTCCCGGTCCGCCAGTAACGGAATCCTCTTATGCCCCGTCGTCGGCGGGGCCCAGGAGGCTTCCGGTACCATCGGCAAGATGGCGCCGGCTCAGCTTCCGGCTCAGAAGCTGAGCCGGCGTCATCAGCAGTGGGTGTCCGCTGTATGTTACAGCGGACACCCCGATCTATCGCCAAGAACCGGAGCTATCTCCGATTCCTGGCATTAACCCCTTCGATGCAGCGATCCATTGTGATCGCTGCATCCTAGAGGTTTGTAGCAAATCGGCAGCCTTGCCACGCGATGGCAAGGCTGGCGACTGCTACTATGGCAACAGGAGCCCTAACAATGGACTCCTGTCTGCCATTACGTAAGCTGATTAGGCCCCGCCCAGAGGCGGAGCCTGATCGGCTTGCTGTCAGTGAACAACTGACAGTTCCAATACATTGCACTACATAGGTAGTGCAATGTATTAGAACATCAAACAAACAGTTGGACCTTCAAGTCCCCTAGTGGGACTAAAAAAAAAGTGTAAAAAAAAAGTGTAAAAAAAGTAAAAATAAAAGTTGTAAAACATACAATAAAAGTTTCAAGTAATAAAATAAAACACAATCGCCCTTTTTCCCTTATCAAGTCATTTATTATTGAAAAAAATAATAAAGCCATAGATATTTGGTATCGCTGCGATCGTAACGACCTAAACTATAAAATTATTAAGTTATTTATCCAGCGCAGTGAACGCCGTAAAAAAAAAAACCTCAAAAACACTGCCATAATTACTGTTTTTTTGGTCACCGTTTTCCAAAAATTTTAATAAAAAGTGATCAAAAAGTTGCATGTATCCAAAAATGGTACCTATAAAATCTATACCTCGTCTCGCAAAAAACAAACCCTCACACAGCTCCATCGACGAAAAAATTTAAAAGTTATGGCTCTCACAACATCGCGACAGAAGAAATACATTCTCTTTCCAAAAGTAATTTTATTGTGCAAAAAGTTATAAAAAAGTTCTATAAATTTGGTATAGACTGAATCGTACTGACCCGCAGAATAAAGGTAACATGTCGTTTATAACGCATGGTGAACGCTGTATGTAAAAAAAAAAACTATGGCAGAATTGCTGTTTTTTTGTCACCTTGCCTCCCAAAAAAAGGATAACAAGTGATCAAAAAGTTGCATGTACCCCAATATGGTACCAATAAAAGCTACAGCTCGTCCCGTAAAAAAAGAGCCCTCATACCACTACGTCTATGAAAAAATAAAATAAGTTAAGGCTCCAATAAGTCAGGAAAGAAAAATATCCGGTTGTGCCGGCCCGAGGGGAACATTTCTTCTGTTTCAAAAGGCGATGTATCAAGGCACTAAAATTAGGGAACCAGGAAGGGGAGGGCCCAACCATATCCGCTGGAAGCGAGGGCGTCCGTATTATACCAGGACAACACTTTCCCAGCAAAATTCCCCAAACTGCAAAGGTGCGGAGTGTGGACCAAAAGGGGGATAAGGAAGGACGCCAGTTATCAGTGCGACACCGGCCTGTGCAGAAAGGATCGATCACAGCGAAACACACATCTATGGATCATTTTATTATTTTTTTTACCTTATTATTATACCACCTGAAAATGCCCCGATGTACTCTGCCGAGCTCACATATGCCCCACATTATAAACGGAAACAACAGTGATACTCCAAACAAAACTATTACCAAGCAAATTCCACGCTCCAAAAGCCAAATGGCGCTCCCACCCATCTGAGCCCTACAGCATGCCCAAACAGCTGTTTACGTCCACATATATGGCATCGCCATACCCGGGAGAACCCTTTTAACAATTTTTGAGGTGTGTGTCCCCAGTGGCACAAGCTGGGCACGACATATTTGACAATGAATTGGCATATCTAGGGCAAAATTTTAATTTGTACCTTCGGCAGCGCAATCATTTATGGAAAAGACACGTGGGGTGAAAATGCTCACTACACCCCTTAATAAATGCCTTGAAGGGTGTAGTTTCCAAAATGGGGTCACTTCTCAGGGGTTTCTTTTATTTCACATCAAAGCCTCTGCAATTGTGAACGAATACTTTATATGTCGCCAAATTAGGCCTCAATTTTATATGGTACTCTTTCACTCCTGAGCCCTGTCAAATGTCCATGCAAAAGATTAGGGCCACACGTAGGCTGCTTCTAAAACCGGGAAACACCGCATAAAAATTGAGAGCTGTCTTGTTATGGTGGCACAAGCCGGGCACCACATATTGGCGTATCTAAGGAAAAATTCCCACTTTCACTCTCCCACATCGTGTGCACACGAATTTCTGCAAACCGCCTGTGGGGTTAACATGCTCACTACACCCCTAGGTGAATACCTTGAGGGTGTTGCTTGCAAAATGGGGTCACTTCTGGGGGGGATCCACTGTTTTGGTTCCACAGGGACTTTGCAAATGCAACATAGCGACCAGAAACCAAATGCAGCAAAATCTGTACACCAAAAGCAAATGGCGCTCCTTCCCTTCTGAGCCCTGCCGTGTGTCTAAACAGCAGTTTATGACCACGTGTGGGGTATTGCCGTACTCCAGAGACGTTGCTTTACAAATGTTGGGGTTCTTTTTTTCCTTTATTTGTTGAGAAAATTAAAAATTTTGAGCTAAAGCTACGTCTTATTGAAGAAAAAGGATTTTTTTTATTTTCACTGCCCAATTCTAATAAAATCTATGTAACACCTGTGGGGTCAAAATGCTCACTACACCCCTAGATGGATTCCTCAAGGGGTGTAGTTTTCTCAATGGTGTCACTTTTTTGGCGTTTTCACTGTTTTGGTCCCTTAGGGGCTTTGCAAATGCGACAGGGGCTCCGCAAACCATTCCTGCTAAATTTGAGCTCCAAAAGCCAAATGGCGCTCTTTCCCTTCTAAGCCCTGCTGTGTGTCCAAACAGCTGTTTATTACCACATGTGGTGTATTGTTTTACTCGGGAGAAATTGCTTTACAAATGTTGCTGTGCTTTTTCTCCTTTAGTCCTTGTGGAAATTAGAAAAAATTAGCTAAACCGACATTTTCTTTGAAAGAATGTAGATTTTCATTTTCATGGCCCATTTTCAATAATTTCTGCAAAAAACCTGCGGGGTCAAAATGCTCACTACACCCCTAGATGGATTCCTCAAGGGGTGTAGTTTTCTCAATGGAGTAACTTTTTTGGCGTTTTCACTGTTTTGGTCCCTTAGGGGCTTTGCAAATGCGACATGGCCTCCGCAAACCATTCCTGCTAAATTTGAGCTCCAAAAGCCAAATGGCGCTCTTTCCCTTCTAAGCCCTGCCGTGGGTCCAAACAGCCATTTATTACCACATGTGGGGTATTGTTTTACTCGGGAGAAATTGCTTTACAAATGTTGCGGTGCTTTTTCTCCTTTAGTCCTTGTGGAAATTAGAAATAATTAGCTAAACCTACATTTTCTTTGAAAGAATGTAGATTTTAATTTTCACGGCCTACTTCCAATAATTTCTGCAAAAAACCTGCGGGGTCAAAATGCTCACTATACCCCTAGATAATTTCCTCAAGGGGTGTAGTTTCCCAAATGGGGTCACTTTTGGTGGATTTCCACTGTTTTGGCACCGAAAGAGCCCTTCAAACCTGACATGGTGCCTAAAATATTTTCTAATAAAAAGGAGGCCCAAAATCCACTGGGTGCTCCTTTGCTTCTGAGGCCTGTGCTTCAGTCCATTACCACACTAGGGCCACATGTGGGATATTTCTAAAAACTGCAGAATCTGGGCAATAGATATTGAGTTGCGTTTCTCTGGTAAAAACTTCTGTGTTACAGAAAAAAATAGATTAAAAATTAATTTCTGCAAAAAAAAAAATGAAATTTGAAAATGTCACCTCTAGGTTGATTTAATTTCTGTGAAACATTTAAAGGGTTAAGAAACTTTCTAAATGCTGTTTTGAATACTTTGAGGGGTGAAGATTTTAAAATGGGGTGACTTTTTGGCGGTTTCTAATATATAAGGCCCTAAAAGCCGCTTCACAACTGAACTGGCCCCTGTAAAAATAGCCTTTTGAAATTTTCTTGAAAATGTAAGAAATTGCTGCTAAAGTTCTAAGCCTTGTGATGTCATAGAAAAATAAAAGGACGTTCAAAAAACGATGCCAATCTAAAGTAGACATATGGGGGATGTTAATTAGCAAAATTTTGTGTGGTATAACTGCCTGTCTTACAAGCAGATACATTTACATTTAGAAAAATGCTAATTTTTGCAATTTTCCACAAAATTTTGGTGTTTTTCACTGATAAATATTGAATTTATCGACCAAATTTTTCCACTATCATAAAGTCCAATGTCTCACGAGAAAAAAAAATCTCAGAATCGCTTTGATAGGTAAAAGCATTCCGGAGTTATTACCACATAAAGTGAAATATGTCAGATTTGAAAAAATGGGTCTGGTCCTGAAGGCCAAAATGAGCTTGGTCCTGAAGGGGTTAAGTCGGCCAACAGCTATTACTCTGGATCCCCCCCTTACACATTCATGATCGGCCAAGAGTGCATGTATTCTGAATAGGGACAGGGGAGTAATCCACTTCCAGACACCTCTGGCTGCGGATTATCTGCTCTGAGAACAGAAGTATCGGGCATGTTGAAATGCAGCTAACCGATCCTTCGTTATTTCTTTTTTATGTGGATTCAGTTGCTTTTTGACAGTCAGAATAGCAGCCTTGTATCCAACAAAAAAACCACACCTGACGTAAACATGGCTGATTTATTATAAATCAATGGAGAAAAAAATGGATGCATCAGAATTGATCATGATGGATCATTACAGATACGTCAGGGATCCTGTAAAAAATGGAAATCGTGATGTAAGTGTGAATAGAGCCTAAGGCGCTGTTCACACCTGCGTTGGAGGCTCCATTAGGGGTCTCGGTTGCAGATCCAGCAGGGATTACCGGAATGCTGCGCTATTGTTTCCAGTAAAATCACGGACACCCCAACGGAAAGCCGATAGAACCCATTGAAGTCAATGGGTTCCATTGGCCGCTTGCGGTATCCGTTGTGCAACGAAACCGTTGCTTCTGGTATTTGATTATTCTGCTCCTCTGACGGAGCAAAACAACGAAATAACACAACGCAGATGTGAATAGCCCCTTAGATGGTCAGCGAGGCAGATTTGACAGAAGTTATTATATGCGGCTCCATCAATCAATCTCTAATTCAGCAAAAAATTTACTAATGTTGTGATTATTTTAAAGCGTTAGTGGGTTAAAGAGACAAAGAAAGATTTTTTATTTTTTTGCCATGGTCGTCAACCAATGAAGAGGTCAAGCCATCAGCGTGTTCTGACTGGTGAGGAACCCATTAGATCACGGTTAAGAAGCCATGTCCTACATTATTGAGGCCTGGATAATATTACACCGCTCTTGCTGCCAGCATGCGGTTTCCTTTTTTTCAGGCACCTTACAAATTTTCAGAGATTTGAAATGAACAACTTATTCTGTATATCAATTACTGGACCATCTATCAATCTATCTTCCTCCATCGATCTGTTTGCGTCAAAGTATTATTTTAAATAAAACACACAGAAATACAGAATGCTTGAACTCTTATTCACAAAAGTAATTTATGTGATACGATCTTGTTATCAATGAGTGCGAAAACAGCATTACAGTCAGTCATGGGTTAACCATAAAACCCAAACTTTGTCCCCAGAAGTTTTAGCCCTTAAATAGATCAATGGCTGCCCGGACCGACAGTAAAGCAAATAAAGATTAGGTTTCCATTCCCCCTACTAAGCACAGAATGTTAGATGAACATTTCAGGATTAACAAAACAAAAAACCTCGTACAATTTGCATTTGATATCCAGTCTCCACAGTCTATTTTTATCTCCAGTAAGTTGTTTTTTTTAGCAGCCATCGTAACCGTTGACAGATTTGCTGACAGGTTGTCATTTAAATGTAGATTTTAGGACCTAAAAAAACCCAATCTGTAAACATTTGTACATGTAAAGAAAAAGTACTGAGACGTGTGAAATTTCTATGAAGACCCTTCCTCTCCGATGCATCAAAAATCCAACAGTGCTACCTATATACCCACCGGTAATTACATTAACCTGACTTTCTCTCTCTCTCTAGGAACGGTGTGATCCCTCACTCAGGAGTTTTTCCTGACTACAGATATCCACAGATGTTGAGCCAAAACTCCCATTCACTGCAACTTAGTGTGAAACCTAAGATGTAGCAGTCATAGCTGGGTCCTAGTGCCTGAGGGGGCCCAAAAGCCCCTCCACCGCATAAGACGACGCCAGTATTATAAACGGCACATGGTTGGTGGGGAGGCCTTGTTACTTATTTTGCATTGGGGCCAAAGTCTAAGCACCTATCCAGGCAATGTTTGGTGGAGGTCCGAGGATGGAGACCCCCACTGATCGCTAAATCTAAGCGGCAGAAGTACTCGGGTGAGTCGCTTGGTTTCCGGTTGGCTTTTCTCGGAAAGACTTTCTATTGAGCCTGCACACCAATTGCTTCCAAGAAAAGCCGATCAGAAACGAAGCGTCTCAGAGCCCACCCGAGCGCTTCTGCAGCTTCGTTTTAGCAAAGGGTGGGTGTCTCAATGCTCAGACCCCCACTGATCAAAACTTCAGACATGTCACTATGACATGTCAGAAGTTTTTTGAAAGTTTAGTTACCCTTTAAAGAGTTTTTGTTTTCAAGTGACAATTTTTTAACTTACATTGATATTTTTGTTGATCTAAAAGGGCCAAAGTTTTTTTTAAGGAAAGTGCTAGTTATTACCAATTTATTATTAGTGCATCATGACATCAATTCAAATCATATATTTTTTTATTTCAATTACCTTTTTTACAATCTATTTTCAATACTTCAAACTTGCATATATGAAACTAATATCATTAAAGAAAAAACCCCACAAAAGAATACTACAAATAAAGGACTATAGAAAATATTAGAGGTCCAGCGTTTTCCCGAAAAAAATAAAAAGACTCCATAAAATGAAAAATATTTTGGATGGTAGCAAAAGGTAAAGAACACAGACTTGTGTGACCTCTGGGTTAGAAGCCTAGCGCCTGTAAAAATTCAGGCTGTGACCTTTACAATTAAATTTCAATCAGGTCCTACCGTGCACGTCTGTCTGTGGCTTATTCAACAGAGACCACCTACATATTCTATATATTTTGGTAACAATTTTCAGTCGCAACTAGACTGGACCATAACTAAGCTGAATAAGCATAGCTCTCGCAGTTCATGGCTCTGACCTTCATACTGATGCACATCCATCAGTGTTCCTGTGCTGGAAACCTCTAAGGAACCTCGTGAGCACTAGGTAAAACAAAAACACGACATATACTAAAAAAAAATAATACATGGGTCACAAACTGGTAGGCTATACAAGAGAAATAGTGTTTATAATATATGCAAACCAACAGATTTAACACACTGGACTTCAACCAACCCCTGTCTTTCCTTTTTGTGGACAACTGGCTAAAATTTCTAGATAGCAAAAACTTGACAAATTAAAAAGCAAAATTAAATCATAAAGTTGTTGTGTTTGTCTATAGCTCACAATACTAATATGAACAGATCAGCAGCATTTACCAGCTCCTCCAGCTTAAAACGAAAGAATTAAGATACATCAATTAGTTGTTTTTTTTACAGACACTGGTCAAGTCCCCTATGTTCACAACCTGTCCTTGAAATTATGGACAGTTGACAACTGTGGACTGTCTGGGGCAGTGAAAGGGTCAATGATAAAGTTGCTCCTAGGGGTCTCGTACTCGAGGGGACTGTGGGGCCCCAGGAGATGGGGTCTTAGGCAATTGTCTAGTTTGCCATCCCATAAATGTGGCGCTGCGGATATGTGTTGTTCAGGTCTAATAAGGCCATGTTCACACGATAAGGTTTAGAAGTTGAAAAACCTGACATCCCTCAGAAATCTACACCGGCTCGCAGATCTCGAGTTTAAAGTCCCACGGATTAGCCCCATTCAACAAAGCTAATCTGCAAGATGAATTCTCCCAGTGAATTCGTGCAAATCAATAAGAGGTGATTTGTGAACAAATTTAATGTGGATTTCAGCGTGGAACATGTGCCGAAAACTGCAAAAAGTTGCGTAAACATATTCTTTGACGACTGCCATCGACAAAGGAGTTATAAAGAATGAGTCAAAACATTCCTCAATCCTATACAAAAAATGTGATTGTTAACCCTAGCAGATTAGTCGATGTCAATGCACGATCAGCGATACTGTACAGTATTTCTGAAGGGTGAACCGGGTTAAAATCATCTACAATCATTCAATTCACAAACAGAAAAAATGGGACATAAATATCAAAACCACAAAAAAGGCCATACTTACTAGGTAGGTGGGTGGGTGAAAACCCGTTCCCATCAGGACGCAGACGGGTCAAAGAATGCTGCAGAAGGAGTGTGCATTAAATAGTGATAGCCCCTCCCACTAGTCTTGAGGGGAGTGGCGGACTAAGTGCTCAAAGGTGTGCGATAAATGTGTGTCAGTGTAGTGCTAGGGTGTGAATGGATGGTAAAAAATAAATATGTATGAATGAAAGTGTCAGAACTGTGTAATAATGTAATAAAAATAAATAAAATAAATGTGATGAATAGGGGTCAGTGCTGTGAATAGTACATGGGGTGTCAGTACTATGTGTAATACGTGGAGGGATAATGTGCTGGTCGTCAGGCATGGCGTATCTTGCCGAATAACAGCCTATTTGTAACGCCGCTAGTGTTAGCTAAAGCGGGCTGCTCTGCATTCCAAACCAAACGCCAGCACATCATGCCCTCCCAGCATATAAGACCCGGCTGCGTCCTGAAAAAAAGTGTAGTATACGTAGTAAGAAATATCCATGAAACATGGGGTATTAGTTGTTATTTTGGCCAAAATACGCAAAGCTCGCAACCCAACGTCAAGGGTCCCCAGTGCCTTGCGAGTCCCTAACCAGAACTTTTCGTTCCTAATTTAAAAACACAAACAGAAAAAATGGGACATAAATATCAAAACCACAAAAAAGGCCATACTCACTAGGTAGGTGGGTGAAAACCCGTTCCCATCAGGACGCAGACGGGTCAAAGAATGCTGCAGAAGGAGTGTGCATTAAATAGTGATAGCCCCTCCCACTAGTCTTGAGGGGAGTGGCGGACTAAGTGCTCAAAGGTGTGCGATAAATGTGTGTCAGTGTAGTGCTAGGGTGTGAATGGATGGTAAAAAATAAATATGTATGAATGAAAGTGTCAGAACTGTGTAATAACGTAATAAAAATAAATAAATAAAATAAATGTGATGAATAGGGGTCAGTGCTGTGAATAGTACATGGGACGCAGCCGGGTCTTATATGCTGGGAGGGCATGATGTGCTGGCGTTTGGTTTGGAATGCAGAGCAGCCCGCTTTAGCTAACACTAGCGGCGTTACAAATAGGCTGTTATTCGGCAAGATACGCCATGCCTGACGACCAGCACGTTATTCCTCCACGTATTACACATAGTACTGACACCCCATGTACTATTCACAGCACTGACCCCTATTCATCACATTTATTTTATTTATTTATTTTTATTACGTTATTACACAGTTCTGACACTTTCATTCATACATATTTATTTTTTACCATCCATTCACACCCTAGCACTACACTGACACACATTTATCGCACACCTTTGAGCACTTAGTCCGCCACTCCCCTCAAGACTAGTGGGAGGGGCTATCACTATTTAATGCACACTCCTTCTGCAGCATTCTTTGACCCGTCTGCGTCCTGATGGGAACGGGTTTTCACCCACCCACCTACCTAGTGAGTATGGCCTTTTTTGTGGTTTTAATCATTCAATTCATCATAGTCCTCATTGCTACAATATCTTACCAGTGGTCACTTGGATTTCATATAAAAGTTATTTTTCAACTGTTTTTATTAAAGTTTTGTAATTTTTTCCATAACTAACGACAAAACCGGTCAAAAAAAGCAAACTTGACAAAATAAATTTAAGAGCCATGAAGGAAGATTTTTGGGCCACTTTTGTCACGAGCCAATGTAGTGTTCATAATGATATGAACAAAGACAGTGGTCTGCTTTACGTGGCACGAGCGGGACCACTAGAAAGTTGCATTTCTTAGTGTAAAAATGTAATTCCCACTAGTAAAAAATTCCCAGTTATCCAATATGTAATCCAAATATGGTAAGAAAGTAAAAAGCAGACCCTAAACAACAAACGTTAAGGTAACAAGCGTATCAAGGCTGGGACAGGCACAACGAACTTATGCAAATATAGGATCTCAACTAGCCAGCGGCGTTCTAGAGCTTAGTAGAGAACTATCGGTGTGATCTTTTTCTTCCGGCTCCGGAAGGCACACGTGCCCTTTAGTAAATCCCACCCTTACAATGTCTCCAGTAATGTTTCAAATTTCATTAAGTAAAATATTCTGTTTCCACTCACACATCTCTCTACAGGATTTCAGATATTACTCCCATTTCAAAAGCTCTGCAGAATTCTGATCTGCCCCAATATACAACATAATAATCTCTGAAAAACAATAGCAAAAAACACTCAGGGAAGCGGTTGAAAGTGGCACAACAGCTTTCATCATATGTCAGCGCTGTTTAATGTTTTCATTTTTCTACTACAATACAGCCAAAGTATACTTGGCTTTAGGTTCCAAGCTGGCTCTGCCGCTCGTATTGCCAGATGTAGCTAAACATGCCAGCAAAAAACACACACAACTATTTTACTATTTCTTTTTTTCTCGTTGTAACGTGCATCAATTTAAAAAATGACCTCAGTAGAGATTTACATGACACATCCTTCCATTTCATATTCCACTATGCATCAAACGTAAAACATATCGGACGTAATTAAAAAAGAATGTTCTATGTTTGTAGTTATGTTGATCATGTGAAAATAATGTACACATGTATACAAACAGTAGTCATACGTTATTGGTTCAGGATAGGGCTGTAAATCTAGGCACCCTTAAGGTCAGGGCTACATGGCGACATCTGGTGGTGAGCAAATAGTGGTAAAATCACGATCTTATCACTGGCCCAAAAAATTCTTAGGAGTTGGACTTTTTGCAATTGCCACAAAGTCGCCCACAACCTTGTTTCCCATAGGAAAGATAGGATAGTTGTGCTGTGGTAATGTTGCAATTTATTCACAATCCAATATGGCTATATAGTTCTAGCCGTAGGCTACATTCGCACATAGCGAAAATGGTGCCATACCAAGATTTACCACAATTTTGGCCAAATCGTGGTCATAACTTCCTAGAAAAGTTCCTAGAACGGCTTCTTTGGAAGACAATGATCATGGTTTTTACATGAAGCTTTCAATGCTGTGATTTTGAATATTGAAGTCAATTACCACAGTGGGCAAACCGCACGAAAAAAACAAAACCCAAACAAACATATCCTTATATCTGCACTCTACTCAGAAAGATACATTTTATGGCTACACATGATAAGTCAGGGAAGTTGTTTGGGTTTGAAATCTCTGCAGCTCCCACTGTCATGAGGAAGTAGTTTGCTGTTGACAGATCTCACCTTCATGTTATGTATCCCTGCCTAGAATGCGGAGTGTATAAAAGTCAACAAATTGCAAAATTGTATTTTGCCTATTTGACAAATTTGTATCCATGGTTTGGCATTTTGAATCATATTACTGTGCCAGGCTTGGCGAGGAGAAAGGGTATATAGGGTCGAGTAAAATGTAAATTTATGTGATTGTCAAGTTTTTCTTACGGGCTACAAATGAAATAAATAAAACAAAAAAGCAATCTGGCGATCCAGCGCTGTTGCTGCGGCGGCAGTCCCGATGCTTGTTTACATGCAGTACATTATACGGTACATTAAAGGGGTTATCCGGGAAGTTAATTTTATTTCTTAGTGGCTGCAAATGAAATAAATTAAATTAAAAAAAAATAGTTATCCATCCTTGCCCCCGGTGATCCAGCGCTGTTGTCCCAGGGCTTCATTACATGCACATAGCATGTAACCGCTACAGCCAATCAGAGGGCTCAGCGGGGCTCTCTAGTGACGAATTGTTTTTCTGACAATGCCAGAAATACAACATATGGCCGCTGAGCCCTCTGATTGGCTGCAGCGGTAACATTGCTACGTCCATGTAATGAAGCCCCGGGACAACAGTGCTGGATAGCTGGGGGCAAGGATGGGTAACTATTTTTTTATTATTATTATTTATTTCATTTGCAGTCAATAAGAAAAAAATTCCACCTCCCGATAACTAAAAACAAGTTTGTGGGATGGAATGGGAGAAAAACTGTTTTTTTTTTTGTTCCTTTTTACAGCGTACACCTTGCAATAAAAGCGACACGTTAACTAAATTTTTCAACTCAATATGATTGTGGCAAAACAAAATAATATAGTTTTAGTTTCTTTACTACTTTTACAAAGAAAAAACGATTTGTTATAAAATAAAATAAAATTTGTCGCTATATTCTGAGAGCGATAACTTTATTGTTCCATCCTTAGAATGGTTTGGGGGCTTGCTATTTGCTGGGTAAGCTGTAGTTTTTATTGGAACCATTTTGGGGTACATACGGCTTTTTGATCACTTTTTATACCAATTATGCTCAGTTTTTTTATTGCTTGCATAATTTTTGGTGAAAAATCAGAATCTATTTATTTTTACAAAACAAGATTTTTTTACTTTTTCGTTCAGTCTCCCTATGGGATTTTACCATGTGATCATTAGATTGTCCATGCAATAAACTGCGATACTTATTTATTACAGTGTATTGCCTTTATCTGTGCTTGACTATTAAGCCCTGCCTCTGACCATGACAACTGATCAGCACCCCATGATGTTAGCATGGTGAAGGGTGTGATTGGGGGATAGAGGGAGGCCCCTCCCTCCGTCTAACTGCTGAGATGCCACGGTCACTAGTGACCATGGCATTTGAGGGGATAAACGGCAAGGATAAGAGTTAGGCCCTATTCACACGACAGGATCCAAGTGTCAACCGGTAAAAACATTTTTCTCGTCCGTTTTGCATCCGTTCCGTTTCCATTCCAGGCGGTGTTTCTGTTTTTAACGGCCGATTTTGACCCGTTTCGCATCCGTTTTTTTCCCTGTCCGTTTTAAAAACTTTTGAATTTCATTTGTAAATTATCTGCTACACACTTCTCTCTGTAGATACTGTCACAGCCCCCCTTGTAGGTAGTGCCACACAGACCCCCTGTAGGTAATGCCACACAGACCCCCTGTAGGTAGTGCTACACAGTACGCTTGTACACAGCAACCCCCATAGATGGCACACCCGCCCCTACCTTCCTGTAGGGGACAGCTCCAGGAGAATTCCCTGACGTCACTGTCCATATATGGACAGTGACGTCAGGGACTTCTCCTGGATCGGAATCACCGGCCACAGCGCTGGGGATTCCGCTTCAGGAGTAGGGGACCGCTCCAGGAGAAGTCCCTGACCATATATGGACAGTGATGTTAGGGACTTCTCCTTGAGCGGAATCACCGGCCACAGCTTCGGCCGAAGCTGTGGCGGGGTTTTAGGGATTCAGCTTCTGCAGGGAGCAACAAAATACCCTCTTCCTCCTCACATGCACTTTGCACTGTGAGGAAGAGAAGAGAGCGAGCGGCAGAATGCATGTTCGTCACTCGGCTCACATCCGAGTGACAGCCGTGCTTTACACAGCCCCATAGACTTCTATGGGAGCCGTGCAGCTGGGAGACATCCCAAAATAGAGCATGCCCCATTTTTTGACGGCCCGGTTTACCAGGCCGTCCAAAAATCGGCTGTGTGAATAGCCCCATTTGGGGTCTATTGTTCCTACTGCGGCCGTGTGATGGCCGTTCAAAGAACAGCCATCGCATGGCCGAGAATCCCTGTCATGTGAACACGGCCTTATCTCTAATCCCAGCTGTTGCACGCATGTGTCAGCTCTTTGAAATAGCTAGGAATTGCCACGTATATGGCACAGGCTCAGCTTCTGAGCTTGAGTCATCTTAGGATAGCGCACATCCAACGTAACTGTATGCCGGATATCGCCATGGGGTTAAAGATGACCCGTTACCTCACTTGACATGTCGGTTTTAAGAAGTAATTGTATTCTGCATTTAATAGCAATTCTTGAGCATCTTTTTTTTTTAGAACTCTACGTTCTGACAATGTCCAATCAGTGCTGACAGTGTCGGACACAGCAGTTTGACAAGGAGTCTGGTAACACCCAGTTGTTAATTTATTCAAAAATTTCTAGGAGGAATAACCGAGGAACGGCACAATGTAGAACTTTAAAAAAAAGTTTCTACAGAATTGTAATTTCATAGGTAATAGAAGTATTTATTAAACTAGACATGTCAGTCGAGGTGACAGGTCCTCTTTAACCCTTTCCTGTCACTCCACCTGTGATGTACATCGGGAAAGGGTTTTTAAAAATGGCAGCATAGCGGCAATGCTCATGATCAGAGACATCGAAAACATTTAACCCCTCCGATGCCGGTGTCAGATAGGGGTTTTTACTGCCCCTTTTACTTCGGGGCCGGTCACTGGCTCCCATGCGGTGAGATTGCAGGAGCCGGTGTGCTCCTATAGCAGTAGGGAGCCTTTTGAACGCTCCCAGGCCTTCTATAAGAAGATTGCTATCGAGACCTGCCTTTGATATTGAAGTCTATGGCATAAGCGATCTAATGATCGCAGGTTCAAGACCCCCGGGGGGGGGGGGGGGTAAAAAAAAGTAATAAAACAATTATAAAAAAAGTTTTAAGAATATAAAAAATGAAAAAATATAACGATTAAGATCACCCCCGTTTCCCTAGATCACAAATAAAAATAAACATGAACACATAAGGTATCCCCACTTCTAAAAATGCCTGAACTATAAAAACATTTATCCAATAGGGTGAACGCTGAAGTAGGAAAAAAGATCAAAATGGCTGAATCACAGTTTTTTTGCCACTTCAATCCCCCCAAAAATGGAATAAAAAGTAATTCAAATGCCAGACATTCACCAAAACGGTATTAATAAAAATTACATATTTCCCCGTACAAAAAGACTCCTTACATCACTCTGTACACAGAAATATAAAACGTTATGGGGTGTCACAATATGGTGATGCAAAAAATGTTTTGTTTCTTTCGAAGTTTTACATTTTTTTAAAGGTACTAAGACATAACAAAAACTATATAAATATAGTATCACTGTGATCGTACTGACCCACAGAATAAAGGCAACATGTCATTTTCACCATACAGCGAACACCGTCAAAACGAAACCCATAAGAAAACGGCACAACTGCTGTTATTTTCCAATCCTACCGCAATCTGAATTTTTTTCCAGCTTTCCAGTACATCACACATAATATCAAATAGTGGCATTAGAATGTACAATTTGTCCTGTAAAACTTTAGCCCTCATATGGCTGCGTCAAAGAAAAACTTAAAAAAATTATGACTTTTTGAAGTTGGGGAGGAAAAAACAAAAGCATAAAAACTAAAATTTGTCTGGTCCTGAAAGGGTTGAAGATCATTTGCAGTAGTGAAATATTTTTCTTCTAATACCAACCTCGCCTACAGCTAGTGTAACACGGTTTGTATACAGGGGTACAGCATTTGTACATCGTCAACATGTAGCAACATACAATAACTGCAGATAAACACAGTACATTCACCTTTGAAGGAACTCCGCTTCAGATACATGTGCACACATTTTTGGTGGACTCTCAAAAATACAAGAGACCAGCAAACCATGGACCACAGATACAGGACACCATGGCTGAGCCATGACAGCTTACCAATGGTAATTCCTGGATCACCAGGATCTGTACCCAATTTTGATAAGCACAATTGAGTTCTCAAAATTGTATGGGCATTGTAGCAGAAGAATAATTAAAGCAAAGACAAAGCGATGGAATGACCTCATTTAAAACAGCAACTCCCTTACAAAATATGTCAAGTAATGAGCTATTTTTGTCCCTTTAGTACCAGCTTGTAATTATAAATCCTGAAACCAAAAAGTCCTGTAAACATTCTTGAACAGAGCATGGCAAGGCAACATCCCGCTCTAGCCGTGAGTACATTTATGATGGAATTTTTCTGGCATTTCTCATCTTTAGGTTACAGAAAATAACACTGAATGAGTACCCATCTGTAGGACATCAGGGGTAAAGGGTGGGGTTCAAAACACCACTCAGTATTAGTCACAGTGCTCCATAAATACCAACTTCTAATATTTTACATGTCTTGCTTTATGCACTTGCCAGATTCCAAATGAGCCCAGTAAAGAGTAATGTGATCGTTCCAGTGTGCATGGCATCGTACAAGCCCTCAGTGCTGCCGGATCCAAGAAATAAGCGAATATATTATCACACGCCCTCGCTTCAACTCATTGTGAGATATGACCTTTGGTGCACTGAAAATGTGGGGAGAATTAGGAGGATATAAAGCATCCAGGAGGGGTCCCTGATGGCATTCGTGCCTCGTGTTTACCAGCCCTCCATATACTGTATTTGGTAAAGATCTCTGCTAGCATAATAAACAGTGTGTTTAAAAGCAAGCGCTTGTTTCCATGTTGCTCGAACCTTATATGGTCTTCACATTTGTTTGCAATAATACAACTACTCATACATCTAGCAAGAGCTTTCCCACTAGTTTAACTACCGAAATTATTCACATTGGATTGTGGTTCCTGCTGCAGCATATGTATCTATTTAAAGAGTATGTCCAGCTTAGGGTCCTCTTACACGGGCCGACGTGGGCTGTGTAAACAAGCGACGATCAACGAGACAGATCATTGATCGGCAAGGAGCTCTGTATGGGGACGAGCGCTCGTTACTCCGATCACTCGTCCTCATACATTTCTATCATGTCGGCAGCACAGCTCCCTGTTTACACAAGGCGATGTGCTGCCAACAAAGATAATATTTTGTGCTGCATAAACGATACAATCAGACGTTAAAGGAGCGTTTGCTTGTTCATCGGTTGATAATTGTCCTTTTTGCAATGATCGGGAGCGAGCATTATGTGAACGCTCATTTGCCCGATAATTGGCCCATATAAAAGCGTCTTGAGGCCCCTTTCTAAACAGATTCAGCAGTCATCTGATTATAACAAAAGGGTCGGATAACAATGAAAGGTAACACCTCTATCATAAAGCTGGAGGCAGATTACACAGGATCACATCATTGATAATTGGTGATTAGAATGGCACAGCGCCTCTTCTCGCTCCCAGAACAGTGACTTCCACCGAAGACACAGAGCACGCCCACAACGCTCTCACATAGAATGAGACAACAGAGTGTTGTCTGTTAGGGTCATAATACACGACCCAACGAGGGCCGTGTAAACGAGCGCATATCAAAGAGACAGCTCGTTGATTGGCGCTCGTTTGCTTCTTTCACAAGGAGCTAGTATGCGGACGAGCGCTCATTACTCCAATGATTCGTCCTTATACATTTCTATCATGTTGGCAGCGCGTCTCCCTGTTTACACAGGTAGATGTGCTGCCGACAGCTATAATATTTTATGCTGCCTAAACGATACAACAAACGAGTGTTTGCTCGTTCGTCGGCTGATCGTTGCCCTGTTTACACAGGGCAATTATCGGGAACGAGTGTTTTGTGAACGCTCGTTTGCCCTATGTAAAAGCGCCTTTAGTTGTTGAGGTGCTTGGTGTAAAACCATCTTCTGGAGCTGCTGTTGCAGAAACTCACGTAAAATGCCCCCATAAGGCCAGGATCAAACACACCGTTTTGATGCAGTTGTTGGCTCAGTTTTTCAGCCAAACACAGTAGTGGACACAAAATAATCAGTTTTTTCTTTATATCTTTCCTTCCCTTTGGATTCACTGCTTGCTTTGGCTCAAAAAAATTAACCAAAAACTGCATCAAAACGGTGTGTGTGATTTTGGCATAAAAATAAATAATATACAGTAAATTAATAAAAAATATACATCTTAAACTTAGGAGAAGTAACAATTGCTGAAGACAGTAACAATAGCTCGCTCAGGAAAAAAACTCAAATTCTGGATCTACGATATCCCCCCTGACTCTTCCTTCTAGTGAAAGCAACTCTTAATATATAAGATAATCAGCAATTTTAAAAAACATATATTAAGGACAGTGAAATTGGATGGCGCAAGGTCTATTCAAGACTGTAGCTTCGAAGATTTTTTTTTTTTTTTTTTTTACTAAAACATTGTATTATAGTGTTTAATGCAACTTTTTAATTGGTTATTAAAACTCAGCTGTGATCAATAACAGCTGGATCCAACCCGCTGTCGCCGAATCCGTTAGTCCCGCTGACCTGACGGATTTGGGTTTCAGCGCAAAATACAGCGTCTATGTATCCAGGATACATAAAAGCTGTATCTTAAAAAGTAAATTTTTTTTTTTTTTTAATAACAACCAATTACAAGGCTGCATTAAACACTAAATAAAACAATATATTCTAAAGAAAAAAAAAAAGAAAAAGTCTTCAAAGGTTTACATAGCCTTTAATGTCTCGTGTTACTTTTTACTATTTTTTTTAACTGGATCTGAAATATCTTTCAAAACGGATTATGACCAATACGGACATTTCCGAAATTAAAACCTCAATACCTCAGATGCAAACACCCCCTGCATATAAATGTTTCATTTGCCGGGAGCGACGACTCTCTTGAAGTGACTGACCCTACTATATAAGGAGGAAAAATAACAGTTTATACTTCACATATGATTTTCTTTAGTTGGTCTTATGAAACTGGGAAAAACAAAGGAAGCTCGAGAAACTCCTTAACAATGGGGCTTTTATAGGACAAGAACATTTAATTTAGGAGATTCACATACGAACAGGGGACATAGTAACACACAAAGCATAGAACAGAGTCTGTCTGAAAAACCAGACGCAAACAAAGTCATGCATGTTCTTTCAGGACACGGAGAGGGCAGATACAATAATATTTCGGAGCAGATCTATGAAACGGCATAAATATTTCAGTAGTAAAACCCAGATACATGTATTAAGTGGAATGTGACATATTCACAATTCAGAAGTTCTAGTTATACCCAAGGTTGGTTGATAATTGCGTCATTGCCATTTTTCCATGTTAGGGCAGTTGTCATTTTTGCAAATGACTTTTTTTCTGGGTAATTGCGATATTGAGGGCAAAGTATGGTGGCCGGTCATATATAAGTATAGCAACATATACTCATGTAGTGAATGCGAGGACATAGTCATTCTGTTGGCCTGTTTAGAACAAGCATATTTTATGTATATGAACGGACTAAAGTAGATAAGGAAACTACTGCTGGTGGTCAGCGGTGCGTAGAAAATGATCACACATAGTAGTCCTGGTTTATACGGAGGCCGGCGGATACAACATTGTACCTCATGGTGTACCTGATATATATTGTAATGTGATTTGTAACCGGCTTTCAATAACCTTTTTTAATTGTTTCATTATGACATTGATTCTCTTTAATAATTGAGCCTGGATAAGATTTCTATGTCCTGTGCGGTGCCAATTGAATACAAGTTGTGTGCCATGTTTGAAATGCTTCACAAAATCTGTATTCACATACGGTGCAACAGACACAAAACACTGCCGGGGAAAACCACAATCTTTCATTTATCATCACTGACAAAACGGTCTACGAATCATCTGTTGAGAATACCTTTGCATTTTAGACCGACTGGTAAACCAA
Source organism: Rhinoderma darwinii (assembly GCF_050947455.1). Lineage (NCBI taxonomy): Eukaryota > Metazoa > Chordata > Amphibia > Anura > Rhinodermatidae > Rhinoderma > Rhinoderma darwinii. The sequence goes on from NC_134691.1 coordinate 50,959,802, forward strand.
GGGTTAAGTGCGCCCCGTCTTACCTCCGCGTCCATATTTGTTTGTTCAAATCCAACCATGTTCGCTTGTAGCAGCTGTTGCAGGAGTTGTACTTGAGCCACGCTTAGGAAGAAGTCCAAGCTTGTGGTCATATTCACTTCCAAGGAATGGCCACACACTAAAATATCCTGAGGTGAAAAGGTAGATCTCGCGTTATTAGTGTTTACTTGAGCACTGGGGACCAAAGAAACCTCAGAAATATCCGTGTCTAACAAATCTTAAATTAAATGCACCTGAAATACCTACACGCGGGTGCCAGATTCTTCTAACACAGATGATTTTCATTTGTAATCGATACGAATGTTCTACCGCTGACCATGTCAGACATGTCAAGAATGCACCAGTCACGCGTGCGTAGGAGAACCTCTACAAACACTGTGCGAGACGGCAAGGTTAACATAACATGTATACTGATGAATGGCCAGCGACAGCGAGGCAAAGACGGCTTCATGTAAGGGTACGTTCACACGCCCTATTTACGGACGTAATTTAGTGCATGTCACTTCTTGAGATGTAAATGGAGCCGTTTTTTATTGACTCCATTGAAAAACAGCTCCAATTACGTACATAATTGACGCCGCGAAAAACGCGAGTACGAGCAATTACGTCTGAAATTCAGGTGCTGTTTTCGCCTGAAAACAGCTCCGCAATTTCAGGCGTATTGGACGCTGCCGTGTGAACATACCCTAACAAGTCAGTGACTGTAGCCCATTTGGACTTGGGAGGCGTGTGACCACGTAGTACATCCGGTAGCCACAAAATATTAAAGTGTAAAATAAAAACCTTTGGTGTCGCGCACTGCTATTATGTACGAAAAAATTGGGGAAAGAAATAAATTCTGTATTTTATTACAGTACATGGTGCATTGCTACCTAGTAGAGTAATCGCATCTGTTTGTCAGTACAGATGAAGCAGAGCTGACACAGTCTGCCACTTCAGTCAACAGCTCCTGACATCGGAGGACAGTGGGGAGGTCCAAATATTAGATATGTGTATATTATGTCAACTTTGTGCAGCTTTAGGGTATTCACACCTTCACAACCATTTTTTTAAATTTTTATTTCTCCAACGCATGAAATATAAAGTATCTTTGCAAATAGTTTTTATAAAAAAAATACTATAATTTTGTGTCTGCTAAGTAGATCTATGCGTCTCCATGTCAACAAACAACAAACCCTGCGTAGACTGATCCTGCAGTCATACTCCCTTTCATCCGTACCCTACTTTGTGTATGCTAGGGAGAAGTAGGGTACAGATAAAAGGGAGAACGACTGCAGGATCAGTCTACACAGGGTTTGTGGTCGGTTACCACGTAGACACATAAATCTGCATAACAGCTACAAACACAATACGGCAGGATTTTTTTTTTTTTTATGAACATTATTTGCAAAGTTACTTTATTTTACATTTTGGATGCATTAGAGGAACAAAACAAAATAGTTGCAAAGCTGGACTTAAAGGGGTTGTCCAGTCATAAGAAATTGATGGCTTATCCTCAGGATAGACCATCAATATCTGATCGGTGGGGATCCGACTCCTGGCACTTCTGCCGATCAGCTGTTTTGAAGGGGCCACAGTGCTTATACGAGCGCTGCTTCCCCTTCATTCCTTATCTGCTCATACCGTTAATCGCTGACATACGTGTAGCGACTGTTCACAGTATCACAGCCTTCTCCAATTCAAGTGAATGCTGTAATACTGTGTAATGCTGCTACAAGTGTGTTACCGATTCTCTGTATGAGCAGTGACAGTAAGGCCCCATGCACATGACCATATATTTCATCCGTAATTACTGACCCATTCATTTCTATTGGCCACGCACACCATTCAGTATTTTTACGGATGGGTGTCTGTGCTGACAAAATTATAGAACCTGTCCTATTGTTGTCCGTAATTACGGCACATACCCTCCCATAGAAGCCTATGGGCGCTCCCGTAAATACCGAAGGGTACGGATGTGCATCCATAAACCATCCGTATTTATGAAAGCGTTGCTATGCAACATGTTAGTGACATCATTTGCAGCCTCCCCTTTTTTTTTTTACGGATCCGTATATACAGACAGTATATACGGATAGATAAAAATACGGTCTTGTGCTTGGGGCCTTCTGAAGGGGAAGCAGCGCTCCTATGAGTGCCTCAGCTCCTTCAAAATAGATGATCGGCGGGGGTGCCGCGAGTCAGACCAGCACTACCGATCAGATGTTGATGGCCTACCATGAGGATAAGCCATCAATTTCTTATGACTGGACGACCGCTTTAAGCAAATACAACTAGTGTTACTGGTACTATAAGTAATAGATAAGAGGGATGCCCAAAGTTTGCCAGGTAGCATAGATTATCAAGATAAAATTAACTTTGTGATAAAATAAAACAAAAAAAACAAACACTCTCCCTATGTATAGTGCAGGTATAGCTCAAAGATTAGTTTTCCTCCTTTTGAATGTTTTCATTTTCCTTTGAAGTTACAGTAATTCTGGAAAACGTATTATGGTCAAAATATGGTGTTAAGCGAATTTTCAATAGGAGAAGCTCAGAAAATCTTAACAGCAGGGGTTAAAAAATTCTCAATATATCAAATCCTGCTGCTTTTTCAATAGTTTTGTGCTCTCACCTCAGAATGCAGACTGTCATGGGACACTTTACTGAAGATTATTGCTGGCGCAGCAGTAACTCGCACCGTGAAATCTGTTAGGATTGGGCTCAGTATCGCTCGTCGCTCCTGATGTCTCCGGATACTGTAGAGGGAGAAGGTGCATTAATATACGGTATTAATTAAACTATAACCACTGGTATCCATTAAACATACGGCACATTTCTGCTTGTGGGTTTCATTACGTTTTGTTTTTCAATTGGAAAAAAATTATTATTGTTACCTTAAACTCTAAAAACGTATTTTTTGAGAAAATATGTTCTATAGTAAAAAAAAAAAACATAGAAATAATGGAAAGAAATAAATGACAGAAGCGCAGTTTCTGATCTGGACTCAGTACAAAGCGATTTGATTTCATATGTATCTGAACATGTTTCCCAAAGTTTATAAGTGAGTGAAGGGGTTTAAACAGTGTGCAATGCCAAGTCTCCTAAGACATAACGCTTGTTATATGGGATGGAAATTCAACTGGAAATGGAGACAAAATTTTTTTTCATGAGAAATACATTCCAAGCCAAAAGGAGATAAAAGAGACAATGTTATTAATATTACGAGGAGAGAATTCCATCCGCACCATAAATTATACGATCGCTTACAAATGAAAACCTTACTGGATGTATAATCTGGTAGGAGGATTATACATGAACATTACAAGGAGAGCAGGTGCAACCAGAAGTACCCCCACCTCCTCCGAGCCGCACAAACAACGAAATGGGAATTTCTTATAAAACCTTATTAAAATATTTATTCCAAGGCAACTACAGAGTAAAACAGCAGATGCAACCTTTTAGGCCTCATGCACACGAATGTGTTTTTGCGTTGGTAATTAATCCGCAAAAATGCAGACCCAATTCATTTCTAAGGGTCCACACACACGACCGTGGTTTCCACGGACCTTGCATTGGCCGGGAACCCGGACCCGTAAAAATATTAGACAAGTCATTCTACGGGATGCATTTGCAGTCCGGGCTCATTGAAATCTATGTGTGCATGGTCCCTGAATTGCAGACGGCCCGCGGATGACACTCCGCGGGCATCCGTGCCGTAATCACGGGCTGTGCACACGGCAACGGTCCTGTGCAGGAGGCCTTACTCTGGTGAATATTTAGGAGCATGTAGCCTGTGAATAATAAGTAGTAGCTAAGATCTTCTTTTAACCTGTTTTTCAAAAAAGTGTAATTCCATTGAGCTGGCATCCAATAATCCAGAAATTCTGATAATCAGGCACTTGTTTCCATCATGCAAAGACTGAGCAGAGAGAATCAGTTAGGAACTAGTCGCATGTGTTTATTTGGGCCTTTCTTCTTGAAGGTTCTTTACTAGGACATTTTTGAAACGGAAGGAAGGGACATCTGATTCAAATCTCTGTAAATTTTTATAGCAGTTAGAGCTTTGTTCGTTTGACACAGAGCTCTAATTCCCCTGAATAACCATGAAGTTAAATGATAAAAGCTTGGTTACCTCTAGCCGCCACTAGAGGGAGCTAGAGGGAGCCTAGGAGCCTAGGAGCATAGTGCATACGTCCCTCTAGTGGCAGCAGCAGGTAGGTAGATCTTTATCATTTACCTCTACAGAGTATTTGGAGAGCTGAACACTATAAAGATATGCTAAGAATTTCATCATTAACCCCTTAACGCTCAGCGGCGTAATAATCAGTCGCGCTAACTGTATCGTTAGCGCTCAGCGACGGACTATTACGTCGCGGGAGTAATGGCCATTTTGGCCGTCCTCCCGACACATACAGGAACTGTGACAGCTGCTGTCTCGTTCAGCAGCTGTCACAGTTCCTACAGCGGGGACCTATCGCTGTGTCCCCGCTGATTAATCCCTTAAAAGCCGTGTTCAATAGTGATCACGGCTTCTTAGGGGTTAAGCTGCCATCGCCGGCCTGCTACACGATAGCGGCCGGCGATGGTGACTATGGCAACCGGACACCAAACTATGGCGTCCGGCTATGCCATCGACGGAAGCCTAGTGGGTCGTGACAAAGTCAGGACCCACTATGCTTGCTGTCAGTGAGTAGCTGACAGTTCTAATACACTGCACTACGCATGTAGTGCAGTGTATTAGAATAGCGATCAGGGCCTCCTGCCCTCAAGTCCCCTAGTGGGACAAAGTAATAAAGTAAAAAAAAAGATGTGTAAAAATAAGAAAATAAAAGTTTTAAAAGTAATAAAAGTCAAAATCCCCCTTTTTCCCTTATCAGTCATTTATTAATAAAAATATATAAACAAACAAATAAACTATACATAATTGGTATCGCCGCGTCCGTAACGGCCTGAACTACAAAATTATTTCGTTATTTATCCCGCACGGTGAACGCCGTACAAAAAAATAATAATAAACCGTAACAGAATCACAATCCTCGCACGGCTTTATTGATGGAAAAATAAAAAAGTTCTGGCTCTTGGGATAAGGTAACACAAAAAGTCAATGATTTTTTACAAAACGTATTTAAACGCCATAAGACATAAAAAAAACTATAAAAATCTGGTATCGCCGTAATCGCATCGCCCCGCAGAATAAAGTGAGTATGTCATTTATAGCGCACGGTGAACGCTGTAAAAAAAATAGAGTAAAAAAACAATAGTAGAATTGCTGTTTTTTAGTCACCACGCCACTTAAAAATAGAATAAAAACTGATCAAAACGTTGCATGCACCCAATAAAAACTGCAATGGATTCCTCAAGCGGTCTAGTTTCCAAAATGGTGTCACTTTTGGGGGTTTTCCACTGTTTTGGCACCACAAGACCTCTTCAAACCGGACATGGTGCCTAATAAAAAGGAGGCTTCAAAATCCACTAGGTCCTCCTTTGCTTCGGAGGCCGGTGCTTCAGTCCATTACCGCACTAGGGCCACATGTGGGATATTTCTCAAAACTGCAGAATCTGGGCAATACGTATTAAGTTGCGTTTCTCTGATAAAACCTTTTGTGTTATAAAAAAAATGGTATAAAAAGGATTTTCTGACAAAAAAAATATGTAAATTTCACCTCTGCTTTGCTCTAAATTCCCGTGAAACACTTAAAGGGTTCATAAACTTTCTAAATGCTGTTGTGAATACTTTGAGGGGTCTAGTTTCTAAAATGGGATGTTTGATAGGGGTTTCTAATATATGGGCCCCTCAAAGCAACTTCAGAACTGAACTGGAAACTAAAAAAATAAATAAATGAGGCAATACTTTGCTTCTTACATTATACTGATAATGAGCCGTGCCCACCCCGAGATGACCCCAGTTTTGACCGTTTGTATAAACGGAGACCCCCATTAGACCGTTTCAGTGCCCGGTTTTCCCAAGCATACACCCGCGAGAAGTGTATTTCTATTGAGGAGTCCTTGGTAGATTTTAAAGGGAGGGTTCAATTCCGTGAGTCCCTGCCGGGTAAGAGGGCAAGGTATGGCGTGAAGATGTATAAGCTGTGTGAGAGTGCATCAGGGTATACCTACAGATTTAGGATATATAAAGGGAAGGACACCAGTATTCAGCCCCCATAATGCCCCCCCCCCTCTTTCTGGGAGTTAATGCAAAAATTGTGTGGGATTTGGTGCACCCACTGCTGGACCAGGGTTACCACCTCTACCTGGATAATTTCTATACCAGCGTCCCACTCTTAAACTGCCTCGCTTCCAGAAGTCCTGCGGCATGGGGCACTGCTAGAAGAAATCTGAGAGGCCTCCCTAAGACTCTGCTTGGGCAAACAAGAAGGGGTGAGAGCAGGGCACAATCTAGCAGCAACATATTGTGTGTCAAGTACAAGACAAGAGAGATGTCACACCAGTACCCATGTACCTGTATGAGGTACCAGTACAGAGACCCCCAAACCAGACTGCATCCTGGACTACAATAGGTACATGGGAGGGGTGGACTTGTCAGATCAAGCCCTGAAGCCCTACAGAGCCATGCGGTGTGGTATAAGAAGCTGGCCGGGCACATCATACAGATTGCATTGTACAATGCGTACGTGCTACGTCGATGTACAGGCCAGAGGGGAACTTTCCTGGAATTTCAAGAGGTGGTTATCAAGAAACTAATCTTTAGGGACCAGGAAGGGGGGGCACCCAGTACTTCTGGAAGCGAGGCCACACGCATCGTACCAGGGCAACACTTTCCAGGAGAAGTTCCCCAAACTGGCAAGAAGGGAAAAAGTCAAAAGAGGTGCAAAGTCTGCCATAAGAGGGGGATAAGGGAGGACACAATATATCAATGTGACACGTGTCCCGAAAAACCAGAGCTCTGTATGAAAGAGTGTTTTAAAATTTATCATACATCCCTTGGTTTATAATTTACCCCAGTTTTACTTACCCTGATGCCCTCCGCACAGCTTATCCCCCCTCGTCTTTCCCTTCTGAGCCCTGCTGTGTGCCCAGGCAGCTGATAACAGCCACATTGAGGGTATTGCCGTACCCGGGAGAACCCACATTAGAGTTTATGGGGTGTATGTCTCCGGTCAAAATGCTCACTACACCTCTAGATGAATGCCTTAAGGGGTGTAGTTTTTAAAACGGGGTCACTTCTTGCGGGTTTCAACTGTACTGGTACCTCAGGGGCTTCTGCATACATGACTTCACACCAGAAAATCCCCAGTAGGCCAAATGGTTGTCCTTTCGTTCTGAGCCCTCCCATGGGCCCAAACGGCAGTTTATCACCACAAATGGGGCATTGCTGCACTCTGGACAAATTGCGCAACAGAATGGGGTATTTTATTTCTTGTGAAAATAAGAAATTTTCAGCCAAAACGACATATTATTGGAAAAAATTAATTTTATTTTAATTCCCAGCCCAATTCAAATAAGTTCTGTGCAAAAACTATGGGGTCAAAATGGTCACAACACCCATAAATGAATTCCTTGAGGGGTGTAGTTTCCAAAATAGGGTCACTTCTGGTGGGTTTCCATTGCTTTGATACCTCTGGGGCTCTGCAAATGCGACATGGCACCCGAAAACCAAACCAGCAAAATCTGCACTCCAAAGAACACACAGCGCTCCTTCCCTCCACAAATGGGGTATTGCTGCACTCAGGAGAAATTTGGCAACAAAATGGGGTATTTTGTTCCCTGTGAAAATAAGAAATTTTGATAAAAAAATAATATCTTATTGGAAAAAATGTCATTTTTTTAATTTCACAGCCCAATTCAAATAGGTGCTGTGAAAAAACTGTGCGGTCAAAATGGTAACAACAACCATAAATGAATTTCTTGAGGGGTGCAGTTTCCAAAATGGGGTCACTATTGGGGGATTCCTACTGTTTTGGCAGCTCAACACCTCTTCAAACCTGGCATGCTGCCTAAAATATATTCTAATAAAAAAGAGGCCGCAAAATGCACTAGGTGCTTCTTTGCTTCTAGGGCTTGAGTTTTATTCCACGAGCGCACTAGAGCCACATGTGGGACATTTCTAAAAAGTGCAGAATCTGGACAATACATATTTAGTAGTGTTTCTCTGGTAAAACCTTCTGTGATACAGAAAAAAAAATGAATAAAATTGAAATTCAGCAAGAAAAATGAAATTTGCAAATTTCACCTCCACTTTGCTTTAATTCCTGTGAAATGCCTGAAGGGTTAAAAAACTTTCTAAATGCTGTTTTGAATACTTTGAGGGGTCTAGTTTTTAAAATGGGGTGCTTTATCAGGGTTTCTAATACATAGGCCCCTCAAAGCCACTTCAGAACTCAAGAGGTACTTTAAAAAAAAGGCTTTTGAAATTTCCTTAAAAATATGAGAAATTGCTGTTTATGTTTTAAGCCTTGTAGCGTCCAAGAAAAATAAAAGAATGTTCAAAAAACGATGCTAATCTAAAGTAGACATATGGGAAATGTGAACTAGTAACTATTTTGGGTGGTATAACCGTCTGTTTTACAAGCAGATGCATTTAAATTCTGAAAAATGCTACTGTTTAAAAATGTTCTCTAAATTTTGCAATTTTTCACCAATAAACACTGAATATATCGACCAAATTTTACCACGAACATGAAGCCCAATGTGTCACGAGAAAACAGTCTCAGAATCGCTTGGATAGGTTTAAGCATTCCGACGTTATTACCACATAAAGTGAAATATGTCAGATTTGAAAAATGGGCTCTGAGCCTCAAGGCCAAAACAAGCCTGCGTCCTTAAGGGGTTAACAGAATGAGACCTAACAACATGATGGACATTCAATAAGTTTTACTTGCGTCATACTACCAAAGTCTTATAATACATATAAAAATGCAATAAATAATTATCTTTTCGCAAAATATAAAACTATAATTATTTGGGACATATGTTCCTTCAATCATTGTATTCTTTGTGTTGTCTAGGATGCTACCACTGGGTGGATCATGTCATATGCTAGATAAATTCACGGCAGAAGATGCTCCAACAATAATTCAACAGATATAAAAATCAATAACAAAAAAGACATGATTATCATATAAAAATATACAAAAATTTCATGACCATCCAAAAAAATACCAAAAGATCTAAACAACATTATGAATGCAGAATAAGTAAAAATGATTGTGGTCTGTTGTCCTAACCACGCATCACTGTGTCATTTCCTCAGGACCTGTTTCCGTGCAAGTTCCTATGAGGTTAAATAGTTCTAACGTGAGCGGCACACATATGCAACCAATGAGAGGGAGCAAAGCTGGCAAAGGGGTACAACGCAGCTTTATCACCCACAAGTTTTTCAGAACGTACATTACTCAAGGCATATTATACATCTGCATCTCTCGGATTTCAGATGGAGCAAAGTATTAAAAATGAGGGACTGGAAACAATTCAATAGCTTATACCCCAAACAGCATAATACCATAGTCACAGCTGTTGCCGAGGCTACTTTGGACAAAGACTGAACAAAAGGGTGTGGAGAGAACCGAACAGGGAGCTGTCGTTCCTTGTTCCTTTATAGGGATCTAAAGTATGACATGGCCAATTACAAGAGTGCATTACTGTTCTGCACTGACGGAGCCCATCTGTTGGATGTATTTTCGGATACTCGCTATGTAATTCAGGCCAGCAGCTATTTCTTTGAAACAACTGGAGTTGGCAGGACAGGAGCACTTCATGCTAGTCACTGCTCTTGCTCATTTCAGAGGAAGAGATCACTGTCTGGTCGCTCTTAGTAGAAGGAGAAGAGATGAGTTATTGCCTGACGAACCCTGAATCTCCCATCAAGCGCACATATGGGAACTAAAGCTGAAGATTTACTGCAGAGTGATAGGGATTGATACATTTATAGACTTTTCACAAACTAACCATCAAGAATCCCATAATTACTGCTGTTCTGCACTGGACTTTACTTTACTAAATACTCTTCCAAAATATTTATGAAAAACGGCTTCCAGGAAAAAATATTTTAGCACGATCTGCAAAATGTTTTTATGTTGTAGGGGACAATTAAAGTAAACGCTTTATTGGTTTATATGGGAAAGAGGACGAAAAGCGAGTAAAATGAGGCCCTTATTTATGGATTTAGGGGTAATGCTTCTTTTATTTTGCTTTACTTGTAGGATGAAAAAGGCAATTTTCCAAACCCCTCTAGATTGTTTGCTAATATTGTGGCCCCTGTAGAGAACACAATGCATGCTCACACCCACTATAAGAGTATCGGTTGCGCATATATGACCGCCCTCTCCTCAGATGCCTAGCAGCTATTATTGTAAAGGGCCATACAAAACCCATCCACTCATAAAACATCTTTGTGTGTTCTAGACTAAGGCAACCATTTAAGGACCTTAAGACAGGTCCACAGATATAGATCCTTAAAGGAGGATTGCCCAGGCAAAAAAAGTAGATAGGCCAAAGAAAACGAGGCCAACGATGCTAAATGGCTAAATATTTTGTTTTTGTTTAAAGTCGGTAGTGTTACATTTTTGTCCTGCAAGATAAAGTAAAGTAAAAGCACAACGTAAAATGCGGCAAAATATTACAATGTCTGTACCAACCATCTACAAATGAAATAAATACATTAGGACAGAATGTACCTCCACATGTAGTGGCATGGCACCCTGTGCAGGAAACAGAAGATAATCATTGTGTAATATACTGCTCATGAAATATTACAACTTTTCCAAATCCTCAGTGATTCCTAAAAAATCAAAACCAAATTATAAGGGAGAGGACGGGGAACATCTCGGACCAACAGACATGGCTTTCATAGTTTAAGGAAAAATATCAGGAAGCCTTAAAGAGGCTCTGTCACCACATTATAAGTGCCCTATCTCCTATATAAGGAGATGGGCGCTGTAATGTAGGTGACAGTAATGCTTTTTATTTAGAAAAACAATCTGTTTTTACCACTTTATGAGCGTTTTTTAGCTTTAGCTAATTAGTTTCTTAATATTTAAGTGGGCGTGTTTTTACTTTAGACCAAGTGGGCGTTGTACAGAGGAGTTTATGACGCTGACCAATCAGCGTCATGCACTTCTCTCCATTCAATTAGACTGCACTAGCGATATAGCTATATCGCTATGTGCAGCCACATAAACACACTAACATTACTGCAGTGTCCTGATAATGAATATACATTACCTCCAGCCAGGACGGGATGTGTATTCAGAATCCTGACACTTCTGAGTCTTTTCTGTGAAATTTCCAGCAAGGCAAACGTAACCTCGTTTACTTCGTAATCTTGTGAGATTACGTTTGCCTTGCTGGAAATGTCACAGAAAAGATCAGACGTGTCAGGATTCTGAATATACATCACGTCCAGGCTGGTAGTGATGTATATTCATTATCAGGACACTACAGTAATGTTATAGTGTGTGTATGTAGCTGCACATAACGATATAGCTATATCGCTAGTGTAGTGTAAATGAATGGAGAGAAGTGTATGACGCTGATTGGTCAGCGTCATACACTCCTCTGTACAACGCCCACTTGGTCTAACGTAAAAACACGCCCACTTGAGCATTAAGAAACTAATTAGCATAAAGCTAAAAATCGCTCATAAAGTGGTAAAAATAGATCGTTTTTCTAAAGAAAAAGCACTGCTGTCACCTACATTATAGCGCCCATCGCCTTATGTAGGAGATCGGGCACTTATAATGTGGTGACAGAGCCTCTTTTTAAGTCACTAAATGCGCTTCATACTACAAGATTATACAGATGGTTTAGCCTGGGTTCACATCTGCATTGTGCAATTCCGTTGTTCTGCTCCGTCAGAGGAGCAGAACAAGGGAATAGCGAAACCAACCGTTCCATGGCACAACGGATACAGCCGGTTGCCGACAGAACCCATTGACTTTAATGGGTTCCGTCGAGGTGTCCGTGATTTTAACGGACACAATAGTTCAGCATGCTGCGCTATGGTCTCTGGTAAACCCTGCCAGATCTGCGATGGAGGCCCCTAAAGGAGCCTCTGACGCATATGTGAAAACAGCCTTACTTATTTCAAGGAGGACAATTTCAGCTTTGACAATATGCTTCATTTCTAAGATGTCAATAAAAATAGGGATTACAATTTTTTTATGATTTTGGTTAGGCTCTATGATGCTTTTTTCTATTGTTTCCAGACTAGGTGGAGCTCAGCTGCTGAATGACTATGTGCCTGCCAACTGAAACCAGTGTAATGTCCTGCTTGGAAACAATGGTTGCCACCAGGGGTGTATTATACTGTAATGGTTGCCCCCAGTGATGTAGCTAGGGAAGACTACCAGGGCAGTTTGTAGAATGGACACCGTATGGCACCTCTCCCCATTAAGAAAATAAATAAAAAATCAGCCGTGATCTATTCGATTAATACAATAGACAACGGCCTGTATATATATCCCCCGCACTCCTGGGGTCCTGACGCTGTGTGCGGCGGCGTGCACACAATATTCTGAAGCAGGGCTGCACTAGGACCCAGAAAAGCAGAACCCAGAGCTGGGCAAGAGCTAGGAGCGAGTGGGGTAAGTATATAGTCCTGTCTGGTGTCTGAATATCTGTTTATTGTTTGATCTGGGGGTCTGAACTTAATATAGTCACCAAACTGAATCTTCGCCTCGAGTGAAGGAAAGCCTTGTGACGTTTGCTAGAAAATAGTCCTAAGTCTAACCGGCTAAGTCTAATCCAAGTAGGGACAGTCTACGTTTTGGAAGCAGTTCTCCTTCAAGGCGACTTGTAGGCATAATGCAGAGTAAGGCCTTGTATTGTATCTGTGCCTATTTCAACGGTTCTACTGAACCGAACTTACAGCACCAAACATCCATCTGAATGAGGTCTAAAAATGGAATCAAGAGGGTACAGTGAAGATATACTCGAGATGTAAACTCTGTCAACAGCTGGTCAGTGTATCCTGGGAAGTCTGCGCTCCAGTCTAAATAAAATTACAAGATTTCATATCATAACTTTACAACGGGGAGGAGGAGGTACAAGGAAGAACAAAAATCTTCATGAATATCTATTTGTTTGGCCCCTTTCTTCTTAAGTCTACATGTTCATGTAAACACAGATAAACACATGATCAAGTAATCCTGCCAAACATACTCCTGTGTTACTTTGTTCTGCGCTGAACGCTGTCTTCCTCTCAGATAACACTTGAAAGCAGAAGCCTGTTAGTATATTTTATCTGTCACTGATCCAGGATTTCTTTCTTCTAAGTGCCATTTAAGCAGAAGTTTTAGGTTTCTCCTATTTATCTGGCAGTTTGTGAAAGATAAGTGCAAAACTCAACTTAAAGCCTTTTGTTTAATTCGGAGTATGTATCATAGCGGCCCACCTGTGGTTTGTTAGTATAAAAGTGTAAGTTATAGATTCTACACGGTTACAGAACACACAACTTCACATGATAATTAAGATAATGAATTCTGGAATGTTGTACATTATTTGATCACGTCCTCTGGCCTATTCTAATAAACATACCACTGCTATGTATACAGAAAGCATGAGTCAAAACTGGAAATGTAAACTTTGGTCTTGTGCTAATGTTCCTTTAGATAATCTGCCTATATTGATTGGAACGCATGTAGAAGTAAAACAAATAATCAGGAGCTTATTACTCATGGGTGTTAATAGGGTGATCTACGCCATTTCAAACAAACCACAGTCCAATTGAATAGATTTACACAACTCTATTTGGAAGGCTCCGATCAGCTGAGATTATGGAATTTGGATCGTTGCTAATATCTATCACAGGCTGAAGGAGGATGTGTTGGTGATATATAATATGCCAAAATTATTTCATTGGTCAGTCTGAGCCGCTGAGTTTCTGGCTGCCTTACTACCAAAGATTTTAAGAAATAGGTTTTTAAGACCACCAAAATAGACACAAAGTTCTGTATGGTCTGAAAAACCTATTTTATTCTTAGGATTGTCCATTTGAGTTCCTTCTAGCAAGTATAATACAAGCAGATCCCCGTATACAGATATTGGTACTTCTTCTAGATCGGCTGATTACTGGACCGATTAGAAAATATCTCTGGGAAAGTTTCAGATGGTCACACATTTTCAGCTGCAGTGGAAATGTTGTATTACATGATGCCATTCAAATGATTGACCGACCATACAATAAATGGTTGCACGGTTCCCCCCAGAGCAGGTGTCGTCCATTCCAGCAGCTCTCCACTCCGGCTTATAAAGGGGGGCTTATAGATTGGCGGATGCCCAACAATTGATGTCAATATGCTCTACCTGCTATATGGAAAGGTACTGGCCTGCTCGGACAACTGCTTAAATGTGTAATTGCTCTAGAAATGGAATGGGTACCTTCAGCTCTAGAAAAAAGGCTCTGGTTATTTTTCAAAATAATTCCATAAATGATCTATAACCAGTCAAATCCACAATTCATTATCAGAAAAAAAACATGCAAAAACAAGAGAGAAGAGCTTTAGTATGAGGAGCCAGACTGTCCCATCAATACAAATAAATGGCCTTCGGTGAAAACTATTGGGAATTATTTCTATACAAGTGAAAGTGTCACATCATCCAATTACTATGTGTGTCTCTTGACATATATATATACCTTGTTGTGGCTCTTGATTTTTGTCCAATCACAGGAAATAAAAATCAAGTTCAGGCTATGACTTATGGTGTAGAATAGGTACTTCCTAACTCAATGATGTCTCTATTTAACTACATTACATAGATGATAAATTAGGGTGAATCCTTTCGTCTGACACATTCTTGGTGCCAAATCATGTTTCACACACTACAAGATCCACACTATCGGTGACCGAGTCACATACATATGAGCCCCATGAGAGCGAATATGGCTGTCAAGCAACTTTCTATGACCTATCCTAGACATTGAAGTCAGGAAAGTCCAGAACACAAACAGCTGAACTTACAAGAGAAAGAAAGCACACAGTTACTGCACATAAAGAATCAGGGGCACAGCCACATTTTATTTTTAGCTGTTAGGCTTTATCTAAATACTCGGGCAGCCGCAATCTTACCTGCTAGCCATGTTCCATTCCAGTGCTGGATTCTGAGAGCCTCTGTCGGCTTCAACAAGCAGTCCTCCATGGTTACTCTCCTTCTCCGGTTTCAGCTGCTCCCACTGAGCAGTACCAATGTTAATCGACTGAAGGTCAATTTGGTATTGCCGGTCTTCCACTTCTGATCCAGGATCTCGAACGATACCCAAATTCAAGGCACGCCTAAAATAGAAAGTTAAGTTACTGAAACTTTGTTCCAGATAAATAAAAGAAACATGAATTAAAATTTATGAATATATCTTTATTATCTCTCTCTCAATATACCACACAACTGGTATATATTCTTTTACAACTGTCTGGTCCCCAGTAGGGAATTCGCTGTAAAGTCCCTATATCAGACATAAACATGAATGGACCCAGTAGAACAGATTATTCTTACCAGTATAATTTTCAAAATGCCCACTAATAGCATAAATTAAGATGTAAAAGGACATTACATTTTAGTCAGTGAATCCCCTCAATTTTGATGGAAATTGCTAACAATCTCATGTATACACAGCCTAGCAGAAAGTTCCCCAATGTTATTGTTGGTGGCAAAACAAGGATTTAAAATTAATTTGATTTTAAGCTGCTAGATTTAATGTTAAGGAGGCTCTGTCACCAGATTATAAGTGCTCTATCTCCTACATAATCTGATCGGCACTGTAATGTAGATAACAGCAGTAGTTTTCATTTTGAAAAACGATCATTTTTGGGCAAGTTATTAGCAATTTTAGATTTATGCTAATTAGTTTCTTAATAGACAACTGGACGTGTTTTTACTTTTTACCAACTGGGCGTTGTAAAGAGAAGTGTATGACGCTGACCAATCAGTGACCAATCAGCGTCATACACTTCTCATTGTTCCAGCCCAGCATGATTGTGCAGTGAAAGAAGCTGGGCTGGAACAATCAGAAGTGTATGACGCTGATTGGTCACTGATTGGTCAGCGTCATACACTTCTCTTTACAACGCTCAGTTGGTAAAAAGTAAAAACACGCCCAGTTGTCTATTAAGAAACGAATTAGCATAAATCTAATATTGCTCATAACTTGCTCAAAAATGATCGTTTTTCAAAATAAAAACCACTGTTATCTACATTAGAGCACCGATCAGATTATGTAGGAGACAGGGAATTTATAATCTGGTGACAGAGCCTCTTTAACTTGGAGATGAGGCAATGGAGCGGACAGGATAATTAAAAATGTTATATTTACGGCCAGCTTTACTGTGAAGAGTATTGGTAAAAATTAAATGTTTTTCTCAAAGTGGTTTTCTCATTACCCCAACTCCTAAGCAATAGTAGAAGCAACAGCATACAATTCGGTATTCAAAAATGTATTGTGCCCAAGTCATACAGAGGAAAAAACAGCAACAGCAACCCGTAGCAGTGATTGAGCCTGAGAAAGACCCAATCACTGCTTTGGGTCTAAATGTTCCTTTTTTCTTCTGTATGACTTGGGCACAATACATTTTTGAATACCGAATTGTATGCTGTTGCTTCTACTACTATTTTGGATATTGTATTGGGAGTGTGGGCCTTCCCATTTTTTTTGCATACCTGCATCCTTCTATTGATTGGGTCTGCTGCTGTCCTGCCATGTGGTTTGCTGGATTACCACAACTACAGTCAATATGCCCTATTAGGGTATATTAACATCACATAGCTACTGACTGGTGGCCACTGCAGGGGAAATATATGGCCATTCAGAGCTTCCCCCATTGACTTCAAGGGTGAACCCAAGGGTTTCTGGAGCTAGACTTGCAGGAATTATTAGCCTAAACGTAGAGCCACTGAGAAAAAAAAAAAGTCTCCTATCCTAACAGACCCAACCTGTCCATGTTTTACATAGATGGCCATTTGAATAACCAGCATGTAATACTACATTAATATGGTTGTCAGCAGCTTTCTTTGGCTATTTATGCTGATCGAGGTTTCTGAAGCCGGGCCAACATCGATCTAATAAGGGGTTGTCTTTATGAAAAAACAAATTTTATATTTGTAAGAAATACCTTTTACACAATTTCTACAGACTATGTATGCCCAGCAATGTGGTGTTTAAAATCCGGATTCCCTTAAGGCAGATACAATACATATTGGATCTGCTCAAAAGAGCTTAATGGAAGTTAACTTAATTTTTCTTTGATATTCCAAGAAATTCTTTAGCTTATGGTTAAACTTTAGAGACTTAACTAGGTACTTATGGTTTTGAGGCTGTAATTAATAGCCTACATCCTAATACTTCTGCCCATGTACAGAACGCATACCTCCTTTTTATGTTTTTTCTGACAGAGTTTTGAATGATGTCATTTATTTCTCTAACCAAGCTGGTTTTATGAATTTGTGTACTTTAACTTATGCTGCAAATCACTGAGTGACATCAGATCATACTTTAACATACCTATTTGCTTTGGCTGATCTGAATATAAAGTTAAAGTTTAAATCTGGAAACGTTAGCTACAACACAAAAGCACTCACTGACATATTATGCCAAGACAAGTGTGTTATACAGAGAAAATCTTACGTCTAACTGAAAAAGTCCTTCAGTTTAAAGCATACCTAACTTTTCAGGTGACTTCAGAATAAGCTGTCATATGTGTATACATGAGGAATAACACTACTTCTGGCCATTATATGACTTGTATTCTGCATTTTTTTGCCGTTTTCCCCTCTGCAGGCTCTAACTATAATTCTCGGATGTCTCGAAGATAATGGGTGGGCCTAACTGCTATCATGTGTCCTATACACTGTACAAATAGGGAGAATAATCCTACTCTCCTATATCTATTTTATATACAGTGAAGGAAATAAGTATTTGATCCCTTGCTGATTTTGTAAGTTTGCCCACTGTCAAAGACATGAACAGTCTAGAATTGTTAGGCTAGGTTAATTTTACCAGTGAGATAGATTATATAAAAAAACAAACAGAAAATCACATTGTCAAAATTATATATATTTATTTGCATTGTGCACAGAGAAATAAGTATTTGATCCCCTACCAACCATTAAGAGTTCAGCCTCCTCCAGACCAGTTACACGCTCCAAATCAACTTGGTGCCTGCATTAAAGACAGCTGTCTTACATGGTCACCTGTATAAAAGACTCCTGTCCACAGACTCAATTAATCAGTCTGACTCTAACCTCTACAACATGAGAAGGTGCTGTGGTCAGATGAGACTAAAATTGAGCTCTTTGGCATTAACTCAACTCGCCGTGTTTGGAGGAAGAGAAATGCTGCCTATGACCCAAAGAACACCGTCCCCACTGTCAAGCATGGAGGTGGAAACATTATGTTTTGGGGGTGTTTCTCTGCTAAGGGCACAGGACTACTTCACCGCATCAATGGGAGAATGGATCGAGCCATGTACAGTCAAATCCTGAGGGACAACCTCCTTCCCTCCACCAGGATATTAAAAATGGCTCGTGGCTGGGTCTTCCAGCACGACAATGACCCGAAACATACAGCCAAGGCAACAAAGGAGTGCCTCAAAAAGAATCACATTAAGGTCATGGAGTGGCCTAGCCAGTCTCCAGACTTTAATCCCACCGAAAACTTATGGAGGGAGCTGAAGATCCGAGTTGCCAAGCGACAGCCTCGAAATCTTAATGATTTACAGATGATCTGCAAAGAGGAGTGGGCCAAAATTCCATCTAACGTGTGCAAACCTCATCATCAACTACAAAAAACGTCTGACTGCTGTGCTTGCCAACAAGGATTTTGCCACCAAGTATTAAGTCTGGTTTGCCAAAGGGATCAAATACTTATTTCTCTGTGCACAATGCAAATAAATATATATAATTTTGACAATGTGATTTTCTGTTTTTTTTTTTTTATATAATGTATCTCTCACTGGTAAAATTAACCTAGCCTAAAAATTCTAGACTGTTCATGTCTTTGACAGTGGGCAAACTTACAAAATCAGCAAGCGATCAAATACTTATTTCCTTCACTGTATGTGTATATATATATATATATATATATATATATATATATATATATATATATAGATATAGATATATATATATAGATAGAAGCTGCAACAGCATGGAGGAGATTATACAGCAGTAGTATGGAGCAGTGTAGCTGAGAATCCAGCACTGGCGTGACATAGAAATCTTACCAGTAGCTGCTGCACATCTGTATGTATCTTTCTCACTCTGCTCCTGCTAACCCCTCCCCATAGAATTCTTTGGCCAGCTTGTCTGTGTCTCACTCTCTGCTCCCACTACCCTCTCTATAGACTTCTATGGGCAGGCTGGGAAGAAACCCCCCCCCCCACCTTCTGCAGTCCCTCAATGCTGCTCTTAAACTACAGATGGATTTTGTTTAACAACAGAGGGTGGACAGCAGATTACTGGAAGGGAGACATCTAGTGGCAGTAACTTGACATAGAATTTGCATGAATAAAATAAGTACATTTTAATAGTAAGTAAATGACAAAGTAGTCTTATATCGGGTATACTATTAGATTAGCATACATTGTTTAAAAAGTTAGTCTTCATTTAAGTTGTAGAAACTGACTTTACTGAAATGGCAAAAGTGAAAACTAATGTGACTACAATTGAAAAAGAGAAGAGTGCAATGATCGCCTCCAATAGATATTTTTATTAAAGAGGTTCTCTAGGACTTAGGGTATGTGCACACGTAGTGACCAAAAACGTCTGAAAATACAGAGCTGTTTTCAAGGGAAAACAGCCCCTGATTTTCAGACGTTTTTTGAGCAACTCGCGTTTTTCGCGGCGTTTTTTACGTCCGTTTTTGGAGCTGTTTTCATTGGAGTCTATGAGAAAACAGCTCAAAAAACGTCCAAAGAAGTGTCCTGCACTTCTTTTGACGAGGCTGTATTTTTACGTGTCGTCGTTTGACAGCTGTCAAACGACGACACGTAAATGACAGGTTGTCTGCACAGTACGTCGGCAAACCCATTCAAATGAATGGGCAGATGTTTGCCGACGTATTGGAGCCCTATTTTCAGACGTAAAACAAGGCATAATACGCCTCGTTTACGTCTGAAAATAGGTCGTGTGAACCCAGCCTTAAACAGTGATGACCTATCCTAAAAAAAAGGGCATAAATGTTTGATCAGAGGGGTCTGATTTTTGGAACACAATGTAAGGACCTATTCAAGTGAATGGGACAAGATAGAGTACCAGGAACCGCTTCATGTATGGACAAGCAGCTGTGACAGTGTAAAAAATGCAAAGGATGCGATGCTTGCAGTAGCGCCGCAACCCCTGAACTGTGCTAATCAATGTTAAAGTCCCAGAGTACACCTTCAAAGCTCTTCCACATCACTCCAGTGCAAGACTTTTCTAAAACAAAAAATTCGAGCTGCATATACCACATGATGCGATATGAAAGTTTGGATATTTCATTGCATTGTGGACTATAGCCACTGAAACACCTGTCTCAAAACTGTAGTCCCACGCTGCAAGATTCCATCATATATCGTAGGTAGGACAACACATAACAACGGGTAGGCTGTTAAAGAGCATTTCCACTCATAAAGTAAAAAATACCATAAATTAATTAATCAGCAATTTGAGTGATACCCCAAGTTGGTTAGTTACATTTATCTTTTGCTTAAATATATATAGTCATATTTTTATCCATTTGCAGAGGCCACTTTTGTAAAAGTAGAGACGGTAGTGTAGCTATACTGGATGTCATCTTGTAATCAACTTTGTCACTGACAGATTGACAGTTTTGTAATCAACTTTGTCACTGACAGATTGACAGTTTTATCATCGATTTCTCAGAAGCCAATATAAAAATGACAACCAATATGGCTGCACTTCCTGATGTCTGCTGCAACCAGGGCCGGCCCTAGGATAGATGGCACCCTGTGCGAAATGATCTTTCTGCGCCCCACCCCATCATTAAAAAAAAATGCCCCATAAAAAAATTATAATGCCCCTTTAGTGCCCCCATACAGTATAATAATAATATTTAATAATCTAATATATTACAACCCCTTCAAGGACACAGTATTTTGTCCTCTAATTGTGCCCACGCACAGTATTATGCCATCTGTAGTACCCCTGCACAGTATAATGTCCGCTTAGTGGCCCCCACACAGTATAGTGCCCCCTGTAGATTTTGCCATACAGCCTCCCTGTAGACAGTGCCATAATTCCCCACCTCCTTTTTGTAGATCGTGCCATACAGTCCCCGCACCTCCCCCTTGTAGACAGTGCCATACAGTCCCCCACTTCCCCTTGTAGATCGTGCCATACAGCCCCCCACCTCTCCCTTGTAGACAGTGCCATACAGTGCCCCACCTCCCCCTTGTAGACAGTGCCATACAGTCCCCGCACCTCCCCCTTGTAGACAGTGCCCCCAAACAAAAACAAAAATTGTACTCACCTAGGCCCCGTTCCCATGACGAACTGAGCTGCTCCATGACGGGACCCTGTAGCCTAATACAGAATTTCCAAACCTTTTCGGACTCGAGGCAGCACTGGAAAAACAAAATTTCCTCAGGGCCCCCCTACCAAAAATTGTTTTGAGAAAGACAGAAAACGGCTAAGAACAAGCACTACACTCTTAGGGTATGTTCACACACGTTTTTTGTAAGGCAAAAAAAATCTGCCTCAAAATTCCTTCAGCAACTGACAGCTTTGGGTGACCTTTTTTTTGTTTTTTCTTAAGCTGTTGAAGCGAATGCAAAAGACGCTGGAAAAAAAGCTCCAAGCGGGCGCCGCAGGTATTTTCTGCCTCCTATTAATTTCAATTGGAGGTCAGAGGTGGAAACCACTTGAAGACCATCAGCCCCCCACTAACAGATTAACCCTGTGGGTAGCGCCGCGCAGCCCCCTTGTGGGTAGCGCCGCGCAGCCCCCTTGTGGGTAGCGCCGCGCAGCCCCCTTGTGGGTAGCGCCGCGCAGCCCCCTTGTGGGTAGCGCCGCGCAGCCCCCTTGTGGGTAGCGCCGCGCAGCCCCCTTGTGGGTAGCGCCGCGCAGCCCCCTTGTGGGTAGCGCCGCGCAGCCCCCTTGTGGGTAGCGCCGCGCAGCCCCCTTGTGGGTAGCGCCGCGCAGCCCCCTTGTGGGTAGCGCCGCGCAGCCCCCTTGTGGGTAGCGCCGCGCAGCCCCCTTGTGGGTAGCGCCGCGCAGCCCCCTTGTGGGTAGCGCCGCGCAGCCCCCTTGTGGGTAGCGCCGCGCAGCCCCCTTGTGGGTAGCGCCGCGCAGCCCCCTTGTGGGTAGCGCCGCGCAGCCCCCTTGTGGGTAGCGCCGCGCAGCCCCCTTGTGGGTAGCGCCGCGCAGCCCCCTTGTAGGGAGGGCCGCGCAGCCCCCTGTAGGGTGTGCCGCGCAGCCCCCTGTAGGGTGTGCCGCAAATGCCCCCTGGTAGGGAGTGCCGCACAGCCCACAGCCCCCTGGTTGGTAGTGCCCCAGAGCCCCCTGGTTGGTAGTGCCACACAGCCCATTGGTTGGTAGTGCCACACAGCCCACTGGTTGGTAGTGCCCCACAGCCCACTGGTTGGTAGTGCCCCACAGTCCCCTTATTGGTAGTGCCCCAAAGCCCCCTGGTTGGTAGTGCCACACAGCCCACTGGTTGGTAGTGCCACACAGCCCACTGCCCCCTTGTTGGTAGTGCCACACAGCCCACTGCCCCCTGGTTGGTAGAGCCACACAGCCTCCTGGTAGGTAGTGCCACACAGCCCCCTGGTAGGTAGTGCCACACAGCCCCCTGGTAGGTAGTGCCACACAGCCCACAGCCCCCTGGTAGGTAGTGCCACACAGCCCACAGCCCCCTGGTTGGTAGTGCCACACAGACCACAGCCCCCTGGTTGGTAGTGCCACAAAGACCACAGCCCCCTGGTTGGTAGTGCCACACAGCCCACAGCCCCCTGGTAGGTAGTGCAAGGACTACGAAATGACCCTGATAGCTGGTGGGCAATAGACATTAAAAAATGGACAACTGTGCAGGAGCACACAAAATACCCAGCTTTCCCAGCTATCAAATAAATGTGTGGAAATAAACTAAGATATAACTTTTATTTAGTCTGAGTAAAGGATTAATCCTTTTAGCGAGATTAAATAAAAGTTCTATCTTAGTTTATTTCCACATTGTTTTTTGATACCCGGGAAAGCTGGGTATTTTGTGTGCTCCTGCACAGTTGTCCTTTGTAGGTAGTGTCACACAGCCCACAGCCCCCCTGTAGATAGCAACCCCCCCCCCTTCCAGTTAAGATAACGCCAATGTAGCTCCCTGAAGGAGCTACAGTGACATCAGGGAAAACTCCTGAATTGGAATCCCCGGTCACAGCGTTGCAGACGCTATGACCGTCGATTCCACTCCAGGAGAAGCTCCTGTCGTCTGTGTCCATGACGTCATTGGCTTCTCCTGGAGTGGAATCCCCAGTCATAGAGTCTGCAATGCTGTGACCGGGGATTCCGCTTCAGGAGTTTCCCCTGATGTCACTGTCCATATATGGACAGAAACATCAAGCAGCGCTCCAGGAGCGGAATCCCCGGCCACACGGGGATTCCGCTCCTCCAGGGAGCTACAGTGGCGCTAGTAGACAGCAGAGCAGGGAGATACCTCCCTGCTCTGCTATGGTGCCCCCCTGTAGATAGCAACCCCACCCCCCTTCCAGTATAGATAGCGCCACTGTAGCTCCCTGAAGGGAGCGGAATCCCTGTGTGGCCGGGGATTCCGCTCCTGGAGCGCTGCTTGATGCCTCTGTCCAAATATGGACAGTGACATCAGGGAAAACTCCTGAAGCGGAATCCCTGGTCACACAGGGATTCCGCTCCTTCAGGGAGCTACAGTGGCGCTAGTAGACAGCAGAGCAGGGAGATACCTCCCTGCTCTGCTATAGTGCCCCCCCTGTAGATAGCGCCACTGTAGCTCCCTGAAGGAGCGGAATCCCCGTGTGGCCGGGGATTCCGCTCCTGGAGCGCTGCTTCATGTCACTGTGGATCATGTGGATTCCGCTCCTTCAGGGAGCTACAGCGGTGCTAGTAGAAACCAGAGTAGGGAGATATCTCCCTGCTCTGCTATAGTGCCATCGCTACCCCTGTAGCAGCCGCAGTGGCTGCTAGTGGCGCCACCTCCCTCCTGCTCGGTGTCACCGCTAGCAGCCGCCACGGCTGCTACAGGGGTAGCGACGGCCACTAAGTGAAGCGCCCGGGTGGAAAGGCGCCTGCAGTTAGTGTGTGTACCCACGCTGCTAGTTGCAACGGTGCGGGGATACACACACACCCGCTGGCGCCCCTTTTGCCGTGTGGCGGCTGGCGCCTTGTGCGACTGCACTGGTCGAACATAGCTAAGGTCGGCCATGGGCCTGCAACAAAACTGAAAAATAGCAATATGTCTGTAAGCAAGAAAAAAAACATCACAAAACATCTGGTATCAAAATATAAACGGATTTATATATATATGCCATTTTCTAGATTTGTGTGAAAATCCTCTTTAAAAAGGTTCCTGTAATGTCCGTGGCTGCGGGCTGTCAGCTCCAGCCTTCCCCTGACAGCCGTAGCCACGAGTCGGCAAGCGCTGGCCCCAGCCTCCTCCTCAGGAGACGCCAGCGCTCGCGTCCACTCACCTCTGCCGGATACCGTAGGGTGCGCGCGCACGCTCGTGCCCGCTCTTAAAAGGGCAGCGCGCGTACCGGACC
The DNA here is from genome assembly GCF_050947455.1 of Rhinoderma darwinii. Classification (NCBI taxonomy): domain Eukaryota; kingdom Metazoa; phylum Chordata; class Amphibia; order Anura; family Rhinodermatidae; genus Rhinoderma; species Rhinoderma darwinii. The sequence goes on from NC_134691.1 coordinate 50,984,491, forward strand.
GGATGGACGAACTTTGACCCGTGAGTACCCTGGACTATAAGAGGGGTCCAGCCCCCTAGTTCCATGCCTGAGCGTTGTTGTGTATCCCTTAGTCTGTCTATGCAAATGGTCCCCTAGTGTTTCCCGCTCCCAGTGTTCCTGTTCCCGTCCCTGTATCCTGATCTAGTGCCATGCTGGATTCCACGCTAGCCTTTTTCTCCACGCCCGACGTCCACCCGCTGCCTAGTTCCTGCCAAGCTACTGTCCGTGCTGCCACAGGTACCCTATATACTATAAACTGTGACCTGCGCCCTGTTGGCCAGCTGCCCTACCGTCAAGGCGGTACGGCCCAGTGGGTCCACAGACCCTTCGTGACAGTTCCCCATCTTAATTGATAGTACAATGCCACAATCTGTACCCCCAAAATAATAGTGCCACACTTAGTGTGCCCTATAAGAAGTGTCCCACACATAATACCCAAAATAATAGTGTTACTTTCAGTGACATTCAAAATTGTATAGAGAATACAGAGCAGTTGTATCTCAAAAAGTAAAACTATTTTTTATTAAAAAACTATTTATAAAGTTACACTAACCACACTGACTTACCTGTTGACTTAAAAAAAACAAAAAAAAATACTTTTAAAAGGGCCTTAGTGGCCATATAATATGAAGAATACAAATGTATGCGTTTTAGAACCAAAGCAGTGAATACGTCGCCAACTATTGAATAAACAGATAATTTGATCAACTATCATGTGACTTGCTTACTTGGCTTGTTTATGGATTCAAATTAGAAAGTGAATTTAAGAACATTCGCTTCAATAAAACATGCAAAGCGGAACCTGGACAGAAGGTTCATGAACTGGATGCTGATTTTTTTCCTGGATAACAATCTGTGTATGCATAGTGCACTGATGTGGTCTAGACAACTGGATTTTCTTTTTTCGTCTTCCCTTTTTTTGGCTCAAGTTTTCAACCATTGCAAAATGTATTGCTTAACATCTCTCCTTGAGACTGACATAGATCCAAGCCTGAAAATATACTCTGTTCCTCCTATTTTTACCAAAAGTGGAGACAAATAAATCATGGAAATATAGCAGGGGAACAAGCATTTCCACCAGCCTAAGTAAACCTGTCTCTTCTACCTTATGAGAAGATGGACCACCCTGTGTAGCAGGGGAAAGTTTCTGAAACTAACAATTGATAACAAGAGCAGACTAATTGCAGCGAGTCTGCAGGTCAAAACTGAATTTTAACAATTCTTCCCATTTTAAAATGACCTTCTCAGACAAGTAATGTCAGTGTCAAAGAGGTCTAACTCTCCCAGACATATTATATATGGAGTGTCAAAGTGATGTATACCTGAAAGAATAAAGCCAAAAAGGCATTCTGCCCATCACATGCCGACATCCAATCTTCTGCTATGTTGTACATGTTATTTTTTTCTCACAGGCTTATCTATCACAAAGTTTCTGCTTTCATTGCTCAAAGGGGTTTTCCCAAGATTAAATATTATATTCACTGTTTAGATAAAAACTGAACAATGTTTGCCATTTACAGTACTTGCTGCTAGAAATAGTATTCTGCCCTGCTTGTCAGGGAAGGAGCAGAGCCTCTGCAGTAGCATGGCAGTATATCTGAGAACATTCCTCCCTCTTAGCTGCTTAGGATTATAACAGTCTGCATGCTGGCAGCAGATATGAAGCCTGCACACGCCCACTTCGTTTTTATTGTTTTATTTTATTACATTTTCACTGGTATCACACAATATGTGGATGTCACATAGTATATAGCTTCACTACTCTGGTTCCAATGTTACCTCTCTGCAGGGGAATTAAGAAGAACTATATTGTCAATTGTCAAAGGGGGAAGGAGACAGATTTAGCTCAGAGTCCCTCCCCCAGCAGCACAGATTAGATGCAGTACCAAGAGGGACCCAGGGAAGCAAAAATAGAGAAAAAAGTTAATTTTATACACTAGAAACACTGAAAATGACTAAACAGCTATTAAAATTATTTCTGGACTTTTCATAGTAAACATGATTAATGGGATAAATCCTTAAAATGGATTTTCACGCTAAAGTATGTGATGGCGTATCGCTAGAATATGCCATCACTAATCGATGGTCTGTCTTGCCTGGACCCCGATCCCTTATGAAGCAAGCATCGCTGGTTTAACTTTCTCTGCACAGCTACACTCTTGGCTACCTGCTATGGGTGGAATTACAATCCAGCCCCATTCAATTTAATGGTGCGAAGTTGCAATTCCCTGTACAACAGGTGGATGGGAGTGATTGAGGATGCGGAAAGCTCAGTAAACAGGTAAAGGAGAGGTAGTAGTATATATGTCTGTATTATGTACAGAAAAACACAGGGAGACAATATTCTCTGTGTCTAAAGGCAAAATGGGTAAACCTACCTGGCTTTTGGCAAAGCTCTTATTTGAGTTATCACCGAGCATTTCCAAACTCCAGAACTGCAAATCTGACTAGTTACGCAGTGACACATCCAATATATCTGCATTACGTTAAATACTCACAGCACAAGATAAAAAGCTAGGTGTCAAACCTATGGAAGCGGTAATGTAATTCATATTGGTTTTCACCCAAAAAATTGTTATAACGAATAAACAGTTAAATGTAACTTTTACAAACTCGACAGAAAAGAAAAAAATGAATTGTGCATAAATAAAAGAGAACTGTAAAACCAACACTGAGTGTAAATATTATGTTGATATAGATAATTTGCATTTGGGAATTAGAAATCTAACCAGTGACGGACTTGGCACAGTTATTGGAGCACAACATGGTGTATAAAACGAGTGCAAAGTAGAGTATTGCCCTAAGGAAACAACCCGTCCCTGATTTAATTTTGCAGTCTGCCTTTGCAATATCAAAGCTGCAATCTGATTGGTTGCTATAGGAAACGGCTTAAGTTTTTGCACTAGTTTCTATACATCTACCCCCTCTATAAACTGCTTCCATTGTACTAAAAGATTGCAAGACTTTTGTGTTTTCCCACCAACCAATCCTGAACCCAATAATACCTGCTTAACACAGGAGGAAGTACAGCTACGTCTGAGCAAATTAAATATTGATAAAGCCCCTGGCCCAGACGGCCTTCATCCACGAGTATTAAGGGAATGGAGCTCAGTAATGGACAGACCATTGTATCTCATTTTCTTAGACTCTCTTGTAGCAGGATTGGAGGACGTCTGATGTTGTACCAATATTTAAGACGGGTAAAAAGGTGGAACCGAGTAACTACCATCCAGTAAGTTTGACATCTGTGGTATGCAAAATATTTGAGGGTATTCAAAGAGATGAACTGCAAAAGTATATAGCGGAGAAAAGTCTAATTACTGATAACCAGCATGCATTCATGAAAAATAGGTCGTGCCTAGTTAACATGCTCAGTTTCTATGAGGAGGTAAGTGCAAATCTGGATCTTGGTCATGCGGCTGATGTGATTTATTTAGATTTTTCAAAAGTATTTGATACTATTCCAGACCACAGTCTTGTTCTGAAGCTATAGACACAGGGACTGGGGGACCATATATGCAAGTAGGTAAAAAAATTGGTTAAGAGACAAAAAACAGTCGTTATAAATGGAACTTACTGAAAATAAAAAGGTAGCAGCGGGGTACCACAAGGATCGGTGTTAGGCCCAATTATTTTTAATCTCTTTATTAATAACCTTCTGGATGGGATTAATAGCAAGGTGTCAGTTGTTGCTGACGATACAAAACTTTTTAGGATACTTAAAACTCAGCTTGACTTTAAAATATTACAGAAAATTCTAGATTAGCTGGCAGCATGGGCAAAAACATGGCAGACGACATTTAATGTTGATAAATGTAAAGTAATGCACTTAGGACGCAATAATAACATTAATTCATATACATTATATGGAATAAAACTGGGGATAACGGAACAAGAGAAGGACCTGAGTATTCTGGTAACAAATAAGCTAAGCAGCAGCACTCAATGTCAGGCAGAAGTTGCAAAAGCAAAAAGGATTTTAGGGTGTCTAAAAAGAGAGATAAAAACCTGTGATTCAAATGTAATATTAACACTCTATAAATCCCTTGTAAGGCCACATCTAGAATATGGAATTCAGTTTTGAGCTCCACATTGTAAAAAGGACATAGGAGAACTGGAGAAGGTTCAAAGGCGGGCAACTAGATTATTAAATGGGATTGGAGGTATCACTTACAATGAAAGGCTAGAAAAATTGGGCTTGTTCAGCTTGGAAACAAGACGTCTTAGAGGTGATCTTATTAATATTTATAAGTATATGTGTTGCCAATACAGAGAACTAGAACATAATCTGTTCCTTCCAAGGACTCTACAAAGGACCAGGGGACACCCATTGCGGGTGGAAGAAAGACGTTTCAGACATCAATACAGAAAAGGGTTCTTTACAGTTAGAGTGGTCAAGCTATGGAAATGCCCTACCCCAAGAGGTAGTGATGGCAGATACTACGTCCGCATTTAATTTTTTTAAATTTATTTATAAATGGCATTGAGGGTTATAATTAAGGAAGCAATGAATGACTGGTAATTTATTGAGGTTGAATCTGATGGACCTGTTTCTTTTTTCAACCTATGTAACTATATAACTATGTAACTTACACTCTGCCTAAGACTTTTCTCTACTTACCAATCCCTTTAGATTGTAAAATAAATGTACCGTATATGATTTGTTGCTATGGGCAGCTGTTGTAAAGGATTTACCAGACACAGCTTCTGTGTCGACGCCCGTGATTAATCAGTCTGCATCTGCTCCTAGGTCTGATAGAGTGACTCGATCTGCTACCACTCAGGCTGGGAGGCTGAGGAGTGGGAGAACCTATCACAGCCTGGCCAGACGGAGATAGCTCCCGCCCTCTGTCTATTTATACCTTCATTTCCTGCTCCTCCTTTGCCTGTGATTCTGTCCTGTTTCCTGGCTCTGCTGCTCCTGCTTGTTCTATTGACCTCTGCTTCATTTGACCCTGGCTTTACTGACTACTCTCCTGCTCTGCGTTTGGTACCTCGTACACTACTGGTTTGACTCGGCTCGTTCACTACTCTTGTTGCTCACGGTGTTGCCGTGGGCAACTGCCCCATTTCCCTTAGCTTCTGTGTACCCTCGTCTGTTTGTCTGTCATGCACATATTGAGCGTAGGGACCGTCGCCCAGTTGTACGCCGTCGCCTAGGACAGGCCGTGCAAGTAGGCAGGGACTGAGTGTCGGGTAGATTAGGGCTCACCCGTCTGTCTCCCTACCCCGTCATTACAGCTGTACTCGTTTTTTGGCATCACTCTTCGGCTGGGTTCCCACAGTGCAGAATTTGCCTGCATTTTGTAAGTCAAAACCAGAATTAGATCTAGGAGAGCAGACCTATAAGGCCTTCTTTTATATATTTCTTCTGTTTATGTTCCGTTCATGGTTTTGGTTTAAAACATATATGCAAAATCTGCAGCACATCTGCACTGTGGGAACCCAGCCTTAGTATACGTTTATAAACCTCTTCCATTGTAGCCAGAAGCTACTGGTACCACCATAACTCATACTAAGTGCAATTTATACATTGGTTATTACTGGTCTCTAGACCCCAATACTTGTGCTGGTTTTACTGCATTTATCTGTTGCTGATTTTCCGGCAGAACAGCAGAATCAGTTCAAATAGCAGTAAATGGGATTCGGGATCTGCATGCTCTATGGAGCCAATATGGCAGTGGTAACGTGACGCGCATTTTCCATTATCAGACCAGGAATGTTTCAAATACACCAATTGTAGCAAGACCATGTATTAGGGGTCTCCTACTATATCTTGTAAATGTTTTTTGCAGTTTTTTATATTTTTGTACATATAGATTTAAATGCAATGTAAACCTTTGATGGCATATTTTTTTTAATAAATAGATTAGTCAGTGTGATTAGTGTAACTTTGTAAATAGTTTTTATTAAAAATGTGTTTTACTTTTGGAGATACAGCTGTTCTGTATTCTCTACACAGAACAGCTGTATCTTTCGCTTTACATTGAATCCGTCAGTCCCACGGACCTAAGGGTTTAGTGTTGGCAGGTCCTGCATGTCACCTGTAATCTATCACATCTAAGTTATGAACTTAGACTTAGATGTGATAGTTTACAGGTGGATCCTGCGTGCCAACACTGAACCCGTCAGGTCCGCGGGACTGACGGATTCAGTGTAAAGCGCAGTTGCTCTGTATAGAGAATACAGTGAGCTGTATATCCACAAGCAAAACAAATTTTTAAGAAAACCTATTTACAAAGTTACACTAATCACACGGACTAATCTATTTCTTAAAAACAAAATGCCCTCAAAGGTTTAGATCGCCTTTAACATTTTCTCTCAGTTTTCAGCCTTGTTATACAGAAAAAAATTCTTAAAAGTAATACTAGCTGCACTTCACAGAACTTAGTCCCTAAAATATCCATCCAACATAGCAAACAACATACTAATACTTTGGAAGTGGAAAAACAACTTGATCTTTTTGGCATTTGTCCTTAGCTTCTCGAAGGTTCAGTTTTTCTCAGGGTTTGAAGCTATTATTTAAATATGTTTCTTTCCAAGATAATAGATGAACTTGCTCTCCCCCAAAGCTGATGAGAGAATAGTATAGTCCCTCATAGGGATGCCTTTAATCTTCCCGGCCGCAGGTGCCTGTGTAAGAGCAATATTAGGCTCAGCTTCTGCCTCTGGGGAGGGAAGAGCACAGAACACTACTAATCCTTGGATGTCTTAAAAACAGAGGCAGGAAACCAAGATGAAACTTAAAACTAGCCATTTGGCTTGGCAACACAAATGTCAGGTCTTAAACGTGTCATCCAAACCCTGTGCAATATTATGACACCATATAATTACAGGCATGTAAAATGTTTATTTCCCTCTGTACAATCATTTATACTCAAGAGCGAATATTGGAGAGGAATAGATAGGGGGAGGGGACACACATAAGAATCACAACGGTCATATCATCTATGATAATACTAATGTGTGCTTAGTTTAGCTGGAATTATTTGATACAAACCTACACCAATAGACTTTCCTAATATAGGACTTGGTCACCAGTGATTCCCATTAATATTACTATAGCGATCTCCTGCATAAAACATCCCTTCCAAGTAACCCCTACACCTATTCTTACCCCCAAAGAAACTCGATGTAGGGGTAGGTAAAGCTTTCTATCATCCATATTTTCTGGCCAAGATTTGTTGCCTGCCCCGCCCCACACCATGCCGAACTTCTTTGGGCAGGCTGAAATGATTTTGCCATCCACTATGGTAAAAGTTACAGCTCTTGCGGCTGCTGTCTACTGGGAAACCCCTGACCAGGTTCCAGGGAATATTTGTTGTGTAACGCTGGCCTTGGTCAACAAACTGGGTGACATGTATCCGCTGAATTTATCACTGCTGGGGACGATTTGTGCACCGAGGAGTATAGTAAAGACATAGGCCAAAATCAATAATCACAGATGTTTCACAACATACCGAACAGTAAAAAAGCCAACAAAAGTGTTTGTTTAGTATCAGTGCAGTTCATTCTGTATAAAAAAAAAGACAGAATATATTTTATATAACAAATTAATGGTAAATACATGTTTGATAGAACCTGTGTAGATAGCATTCCTGCAGTATAAGCTATTAGCCCCTTAAAGGGGTTGTCCAGGATTAGAAAAATATGTCGGCTTTCTTCCAAAAACAGCACCACACCTGTACATGGGTTGTGTCTGGTATTACAAATCAGCTCCATTGAAGTAAATGGGGCTGAGCTGAAATACCTCACACAACCAGGGGCCAGGCGTGGCGCTGTTTTTGGAAAAATGCAGCCATACTTTCCTAATCCTGGACAACCCATTAAAGTAGACAGCCTGGTCTAATGATGTTGCCTGCCTCAAGTGAAGTGATTCTCAACCTTGTAACCACTGGGAAAACCATGACATTTTTTTCCACTCCTGATGAGCAGTGTACATTCTGACGAAGATATGTTGACTGCCATGCCTGGGATCATTGGGCAGACAAATATGCTTGCAATTCCTACTGTAAAAGTGACCGAGTGGAAAAAATTGATATAGTGAACAATTAACTGACTAGTATTGAATTAACTTTGAGAGTATTTAGACTTTGCCATACACAATGTACCAATGAAGAGCCCCAGATCTCAAACAGCTTAACATAAAAAATAAACCCCTTCATCTTACATTACTACAAAGTGGGCTGTCAACAGTTCACCAAGACACCCTTTAAGCAAAGTAAGTATTTTTCGGTAAGCCCCACACCGTGTCATTCAATTGCACAACTTCCTACTGAGTACAGAAGTAATGTGGCGCCATACTACTGCCATAGCTTGTTTAGTGTGGGAGAGAACTAGACAGAAGGAGTCACCTTAGTTTTAGAGACATGGCCAAATAAAGCGAGGCCGGACGGAGACAATAGAGGGCCAGTGTGCAAGAACAGTGAATGAGCACGATGCCCACTAAAAGCTTAGAATAAAGCCGCTGCTTTGTCTCTCTAACAATCCACTATTAATTGTGAGCTATGAAATCCATTAGCTCAGGCCCTAAAGCCCCATTACACGGGCCAATAATCGGCCGAATGAGTGTTCTTATGAACAATCGTTTCCGACTATTGGCCCATGTAAGCACGGCAGCGATCAGCTGACCAATGAGCAAACGCTCATTGGTCATCTGATCACATCTTTTATGCAGCCTGTAAAATCATCGTTGTCGGCAGCACATTTCCCCGTGTAAACCGGATATGCTGCCGACACCTATGCAAACTGATGGGGACTGAACGATCATAGTAATGATCCATGGGCTCCACACAGTATAGCATCGGCCCGTGTAAAAGTGCCTGTTAACATGGGCAGAAATCTGCCTGTGTATACCCACCCTTACATGGAATCTAATGGTTTAATTTCTTACGGATCAGTGCTCCAGATTGTACTGTGATTTTTATTAGAGTGAGCTGCATTATTCAATGTCAGGAAAGAGAGCGGTTTTTAATTTACCGGTATTTCACAGTGGAAGGATTCTGCAGTCACCAAATAAAGTTTTGGGGCTGGGAGAACTCCACACTAAATGAATGGGTATATTATATTTTTCTGGGGTGCATTTTTTGTAATAAAGTTCAATACTGAGAATTTTGTATTGTTTAATGTTTTAAGAATACAAAACGAAAGGTTGGTCTAAATATCTGTTTTCTTCAATAAGTGCTGGGTAGTAATGAACATTTGCTGTTGCCTGAAGCTGAACTTGGTATAAAAGTAGTTCAATCTGTTCATTTCAGAACCATGATTTAGTACAAGCAAGGCATAGGTATTAAAATAAAAGATATAACGCTTTTATGATTTCTTGAAATGGTCCATAAAAATCAGGAAGAAGACATCCAAATACAGAGGTCAACCATTTCCAAACCCAGAGTGGTTTATAGATGTAGACAGACTTTTCTGCAGAAGTGGGATGATACAAAAAGTAAGTAAAAGTACAATATACATTCTTTAGTCACATATCATGTGATTTCATATATATCTCTATATATAAAAGATATCTATATCTCAGATATCAGCACTAAATTGACTAATTTGAGTAAGTTTGATGGCCAAAAAGTAAGGAACACTGTCGATTATGTCAAGAAGAACCCAAGATCTAGCAATGATAGTTAATGACACAGCAAAATATTATTTCTCATATGTTTAAGTCTGGGTTATTCAGGAAATATACTGCAGCTTTGAAAGGAATGACATGAATGTATTTTAAACCACGAATAACATTTACATTCATGGATGTGTAGATTAGGAACATACAGCCCAATCTTATCAGTGTTCTCTATCTACAAATAAAGATGGCAGGCCGCCCACGAGACTGGGACACGGGTAATTTAGGAAAAAAAACAACATACCGGTAATTCAGTTATCTTTTTGGTTTATTTCTACCCCATTTATTTTACGCCTAACAAAAACAATTTGCACTCTAGATAAGTGACGACTGTGTAATACAGTAGTCTTGGTTATTAGAGGGTGTTACGACTAACCCTCAACATGAATTCACACAAAAAGGCCAGAAATAGGTAAATTCTAAAGAGTAATTATTGCCAGCTCATTGTATTCTGCAGAGATGTTCACCCTTCCCCATTATTATGTAATTTTTAAATTCTTACCATATAGTTATATAGCGCATACATATTGCACAGTACTTTAGAGAGAATGTATCCGCATAAGCCCCCATCAACACTGGAGCTCAAAATCACACGCAGGTCCAGAAGCGGTCAGCTAAGCGCCCGGCATCTTGTGCTGTGCTGTGATCGGCGTTCCCTGTTAGGCTACATTCACAAGAGCCTGACAGATTTCCGCGCGTAAAAATGCGCATAAATCTGTCCGTGTGCATTGCGTTTTGCATCAGTGTGCAAGCGAGTGGAATGTTTTTCACGCACTCGCAAGCACTTAAATATTTTTTTTCAATGTAATTGATGCGTAAAACACGGACAACACACGGATGCGCATCCGTGTGCTGTCTGTGGTTTTCACGCACCCGTTGACTTCAATGGGCGGCTAGGTGCGTGAAAACCCACCAATATAGGACATGCAGGGAGTTTCACGCAACAGGCACACGCATGTGTCAATAGCCCCATTGAAATCAATGGGGCTGTGTGCTGTGCGTTGTTTCAACACACAAGACACGGACGAGATTCAGTGTCGTGTGAACGAGCCCATAGGCTGAAGACAGTCTACATAGACTATGTGAGCCGTCTTCAGCCTGAGAATGAGCGGTGATCACAGCTGAAGAAAAAAGGCGCTCAGCACCTTCTTTTCAGCAATGGTGGGGGTCTCAGCACCTGGACCCTCACCGATCCAAACTTTTGATATGCCTCTATGGCATGTCAAAAGTTTGATGAAAGTGTCGTTTTATTTAAACGTGCCATGGCTAAGACTTTTGTGTAGAAATTTATGGTCTCTGTTTTTTCCAGGCTCTGAATGGAGATGGGCAGGCAAAGAGAATAGTCTATATAAATTCATTGGTTCTCTTTTAGCTGGTCCTCATTCTTTATGTTAGTTGGTCGGAGGTATAAAAAAATCAATCATTAACCCCTTCCTGCAAATGGATGTACTATTACGTCCTAATTGCTGTCTTCTAACCGTGCGGGCTCAGAATCTGGGCTCCTGTTATGGAAGGAAAAAAAAAAAACGTGGTCAATAGGATATGATCTGGTATGATATGGTCTGACGAAGACGCTGATCCAGTGTTGAAACGTGTCACCCCATTAAAGGCTGAATTACTACTAACGAGTTTTATGACCGTTTATCTTGATGAAGTAGCGCTATTTGGCTTCCAAATTTTTTCCTATTTGAATTAAAATACAACGCGGTGGAGCCTTGTTGTCCCACCGGGTAGGAAGAAGCAGAAACGACATCATTTTTTCTGCTTAATCACAGTTGTGCCTGGATACCGCACAACTATCCCAGGTGACGGTTACTCTTACACCTGGGTTTATTGTCTCCATTGTCTTTGGGATTTCTGCACTATGGGGCGCTTCTTTCTTTAAATTATTACAGATAACAAGTGGTCAATAGAAAGGGGCTCATCGTGGCCCAAGCAATGCAAACTTGGGGAGCCAATGGGTTAACGTGGCAGATGCCCAAACAAGGACGCCCAGATGTACCACAGGCATAAGCCTTGTAGGTCACGCCAGATACTCTGGGACACTGACAGACAATAATGCTTTGGTATTTAAAAGCATTATATAAAAATGATCAAACAAATAGTTAACCCCTTCACGACTGCCATACGGCTATATACGTTCTAACTGCCGGTACCCCGTGCAGTTAGCACGTGTATAGACGTCAGCAGCCTGGAACGGGTTTAATGAGTGCAGTACTGCTTCAGTATGGGCAGCACTGCACTCTCATGTGTAGATAGTGCCACCCACAACCCCCGCAAAACCCTCCGTAGATAGCGCCACCTAAGCTCCCTCCAGCATTGGAATCCCCGGCCAGCGCTCTGGCCGAGGATTCCTCTCCTAGAGGGAGTCCCCGCCGTCTTTCCATCCCCGCTGTAGATAGTGCCACCCCCCTGCAGATCGCACCATCCACTGTAAATGGCGCCACCTGAACAGACTTTAGGAGCGGAATACCAGGTGTCAGATCGCACTGGCCGGAGATTCCGATCCTAGGGAGAGCCACTAACGTCAATGTCCAAATGAACAGTAACGTCAGGGGCTCTGTCTAGAAGTGGGATCCCCGACCAGTGCGATCTGACACCGGGGTTTCTGCTCCTAGAGTCAGTTCAGGTGGAGCTATTTACAGTGAGGGGTGAGATGCTATCTACAGCAGAGGGTTGCTATCGGGCCTCACACCCCCCACTGAAAATAGAGCCACCTGAACTGACTCTAGGAGCGGAATCCCCTGTGTCAGATCGCACCGGCCGATACTATGGCCAGGGATTCCGCTACTGGAGAAGCCCCTGGTGTCACTATCCATTTATGGACAACGACGTCAGCGGCTCTCTCTAGGAGCGAAATCCCCGGTGTCAGATCGCTGTGTCGGGGATTCTGCAAAATGGAAAATTTGACCTGGACACAGGGGCATCAATGACCCTTGGTCATGAAAGGGTTAATCAGGGTGGATTTGCATATTTTTTTATTGTACCTCAAAGTGGTGGTAATAACAACTACAACTCGTCCTGCAGAAAATAACCCATCATACAGCTATGGCAACAAAATAAATAATTGTATGATGCTCTAGGCTCAAATGCCGTTCACTAAGGGTAAAGATGTAAAAATTCCAGCATGGTTACAATTTGAGCTATTAAAGGGTTATGCCAGTAATAGAGAGTGATGAAATATCGATAGAATATGCTGTTGGTTACTGATGAAAAGGGGTAAAACTGCTAATGCCTCTAGCGCTTTTGAGGGTAAAGGGGCAGCGGCAACCTGTGGAAAACCAGGGCAATCTGTGGAGCACCCCCCGAATTGTTCTCTGCACTGTGTCACTGTTGTGTAGTGACTGTAACCCAAGTGAATGCAACTGACAAATTTCTCTGCAAGGCATGTGGATGGGTGCAACGCTGTGCCGAGAAAAAGTTGAATGGGCCACAGTCCATTCATTTTTGTGATCATTGGCGGTTCCTGCATTCAGACCCCCACAAATCAGCATAACCGAGCTATATGGAAATACAGAAAAGAGTGGCGTTGCCTTTCAAGAACGAGGCCATGTGTTTGTAATCCTATACAACCAAGTATGCTCTGAAGCCATTGTGTTCTTAAGGTCGAACCAGCTGCACCCCATAATAGTCTCTACCCTCAACCAAAGTTTAGTTTGTGTTAAAATAGTTTAGGATTTAAAAACTATTTATAAACACGAGTGTCCCCCCATTTAGAGTGGTTATGGGAAAAACTCTTTGTGAAGTCTTACAAAACGACTCTATTACTAGCTATCTGGAATATAAATGGTAATCTTACAGACCTGTCTACAATCTCCCCCCAATAATGCATCAATGTTTAACGTGAGGGTCCATAAACATTTTAGGTCAACAGTATTTATTTAGGCTGATGTCTTTCACAAATCGGCAAGGTAACCAGCAGTACAAGGCAGCCCTAATAGTCCGTGTACAACTTATATTGCAGCCAGCGGCAAACGCCTTCTGCATCTCCATAGAATCACTATACTGCTCACAGAAGAATCTCCCCACACCTTAGCATCTGTGTTTGGGCAACCACATTGAAAACACAATTTATGTACTGAGAAGCGATGAGGTCAAGCAGTTGCTCGAGGAATACTGCAAGCACTTCTCTTGTCCCAGCTGGAGTATTCTATTTTCTCTTTATTTTTTTTTCATCAAAAGGTGTTTCTTGAAAACAGAAGCAATCTGAAGGCCAAGAAATACCGTCCCTCCTGGCCAGAGTCATCTACACCTCCTTTTGTCTGGAATAAGAGGCTTGCAGAACACAGACAATGTTAGAGGCAGCGTGCGCACACACACGGAACATGATGCATCCCAGTAATTGCCACCAATTGTTCTAGATCTGTCTGCACATTACGGTGGAACATTGTGCTTTGTTCTTGTATTAACAAAGCTCTGACAAGCTGCCAAGATGACAGCACCTTTCCAAGAATTATTAACATTAATAATTGACAATATTAATATTGGATTTATATAATATGCTTAAAAAAAACATTTAAAACTTAAGATGATGTGGACTTACAGGATCATCTAGTCTGCATATTCAGAGGACAACCATAAGTATCGAAAAAGACAATATGATCAGTTACGACATATAACATGGATGGAAAAATTTATTTAAAAGCGTTCCCCCCTTTAAAAACAAACGAACAAATATTAGTTCTGGAGTTCTTTATTAAAGAGGAAAGGTCATGAGATATTTTTTTTTAAACCACATACCTCCCCTTATTCCTGGCATCCTCTCGATTTCAGCTATGTAATTTTTTTGGGCCCTCACGTGGTCTTGCTCCGGCCCCTGCTCCGGTTGGCATCTAATATGCTAATTTGAAGTAAAGGTACAGAGAGGAGGAGACCTCATCTCTCCTCAATAGGCGTTTCCTCCTGTAGCGCTGTGATGCTGTCCAATCAGAGCGGACAGCCTCACAGTGATATGGAAGACCAGATGATCTCGCAAGATTTACTGCAGCTGTTTGCTCTGATTGAACAGCGTTCCAGCGATGCAGGAGGCAATGTCTACTGAGGAGAGATGAGGTTTCCTCCTCTTTGTACCTTTGCTCAAAATTAGCATATTAGAGGCCGTAGAGGGACAACGAGAGAGCCAAAAACAGAAATTACAGCGCTGGAATCGAGAGGATGCCAGGGACACGGGGAGGTATGTGGTTTAAAAAAAATATATACATGACAGGTCCTCTTTAAAAAGTATACCTCTAGTTATAAATCACTTTCCTAATTCAAGAGCGTATGTGAAGTTTACCTACTTTGTCTAATACCTTCTTTATCTGCAAATTGCCTATTCCATGTTCTAGTGCCTGAGCCCTGTATCAGACACGGTAATCCTGCTGCACATAGCACCACTTTCTGCACGCGTTATTATGTGGAATTTGTATCCTGCGCGTTGAGACACTGGAGGTAGATTCTAGGCTTTTTACACCAATAGGAGAGGAGCTTCTTCTTCTAGGTGCGCTCCTGCTCTCACTTTTTTCCGACATCAAAGAGCATTAACAGCAGGTGAGCCAATCCACTCCTGATGTTCACTGTCCCCGTTTCTCAATGCTACATCATTTTTACAAGCCCACAATTAAAAGTCTTCCTCTCTTCCATATCCTATAGTTCGAGTGTGATAATGTAAAACTGTTTTGTTTGTGAAGTATTTGCACTCTATGTTGTCTTCATCCTCCATGCACCTAAAGTTCTATCTAATATAATTTATTAATAATGATGGTGGACTAGTGGAGATTTATTATACTTCTATTGGTGGTATCATTGGTGTAATAGGCACCATACTTATTGTATCTTCCCAGTGTTGCCCAACAAAAGTAGTCTGTAGAGCAATTCTGAGGAGAGACAGGAGTCGGCGCTTCTGCTCTCCGATTTGTGAAGCTGCCAAGCGCTTTCCCGAGTGGACATGCTTGGCAGCATGGGAACTTCAATGGCCACTGTTCCCTTAGTACCCGTCACAACACGGAAGTGATGGCGTAGATTTCACATGTCGACAATTGTAACCGCCGCTACAACTCTCACAAGGTTTGTCACTCAGCATTCATGGTGTCCTGAGGGGAAAATCTGCTTAGTAATGAATAAATATGTTTTTCCTGGGATCTTCTATAGAATGACTAGCAGAGGCAGAACAATAAGAGGTGCCGAGGTAGCAATTGCAACATGGACCTAGTGCCTGAGAGGACACAATGACCCCATTGTCATAGAAGAGGGCACCATTATAAATGGCACACAGTAAGCTGAAGGCACTGTGACAGATGTTGCATTGGGGACCAGGAGCTTCAAGTTCTGCCCTTGATGACTAGGTAGATTTTCCATAGGAGCCTAGGATGTGCCAATAACTCTGGAAGTAGTAATGGCGATCCCATTGGACGTCACACCATTTTTTTCGCTAAGCTGTTATGTCTTTTTTTTAAATCTAACAGGTTGCTAAGGACCAAACTCCATTGTACGATTACACTAGTGTTTGGAAATGAGACCCAACATGTATAAGGTTAGCATGATCCATAATATAAACCCAGCCACAGCTATTTTGTTAGAGAAAACTGGCATAGTTAAATACAGATACACTGCTACAAGCAGCTCCAGCAAGGACAAGGCTAATTGGCAAGTTCATGGGGCTTTCTCTGGGCTTTAGGCCAAGCTCAATGAACTAAGGATTGGATGCATAAAAGAAATGAGTCAAGTACCACAAGGGAACCAGAGCGGTGGTAAAAATTGTAAAGGGGGAAAAAAAACAAAAACATCAGTATGAAACGCCTGGCAGTCCTGCTGAACAATTCACATCACTGCCATTAAGGAAACCGCGTAACTAATGTGTCAAGTGCATTTCCAGAAAGGTCAGACAGCGTGAGATTCTGCAGGTGAAAACATTTTTAGGAAACAAGATGATCTACTTAAATGAAAATCGAAATTGCTATATCCCATTTATTTGTGATCTTAATATTTCACCATTAAATCACGGTGTCCTTGGTGGTCACAATAAGAGACTGAATGCTACAATGGTAATTAAGAAAGATAATGAAGTTATCCACTTAATACCTGGAGTAAGTTTCTGTATGAAAATAAAGGCCTAGTACTGTACATGTTTTGTATACCTTTACTTTTTGATATATGAATCTTGTCCCCATCTTAGGTTGCACCCAGTTGTTTAGTTATGTAGGTTTCAACTGATTATAATTCCAAATTAATTACAGTCGGTCTTTAAGCAGATAAACCATTTATTTGATAATTGTGTAGTCTAGGATTATAGTGTGTAGCCGGTTTTTTATTTTTGTTCAGAAACAGAACCACTCTTGTTTATAGGCTGTGTCTGGTTTTACAGTTCATCTCCATTTAGGTAAATTGACTGTGCTGCAATACTGGGCATAGCTCATAGACAAGAGTGGCGCTGTTTCTGGGGGGGGGGGGGGGTGGAACGTCCTGTAGAACTCATTTGCATAAAACTTTTTTTTTTTTCTAGCTACCAACAGAAAAAACCCAAAATGTAATAATCCTCCAGCAAAGACAACCAGCTATCTCTTTAATATGCAGGGGTAGTAGGTGCTAGTCGGATGCATCAATATGCAGCCCTTCTGCTCTATAGCGAGTGAATCCAGCGGATCTCTCTACTAACAGCATTGCATTGAAAGCAAATTGCTAGAAATTATTTTATATCTTTATGGTGTGTTCACACGTCTCTGTCTCTTTGCATCGAAAACTCCCCTGCTGTCAGACCAAAACAGACTGACTCTGTTCACACTAACTAACATCATGTATCCCATTTCTATAGGATTTCTGATGGATATTATGGTTCTGTTATGGTCATAATTTGCTCCCTCCCATTATAATAGCTCAATCAGTGTGAACGAAGCCTGAGTAAATGTTTATCTATGTAAGAAAAACTGGTGATAAATTGACATAAGTTTGCATACATTTTTAGTCACCCAACAAGATTAATGATAAAAAAAATACAACTGATAATGACGGAACTCAGGAATATGAATACTTAATAAAATAATAAGGATCCATAGACTATTCTGTCACAATCTTTTTTTGATTGTTTTGATTATTTTTACTAAAAAACGCATAAAAAAAACAAAACAAAAAACATATAAAACAAAAACAGAAGTATGAAAGTAACTCATTTTAGTTAGGCCTAATGCACACGACCGTAGTGGTGTGCACGGCCGTGATTTGCGGCTCGGACGGCCGTGGAGTGTCACCCGTGAGCCATTCGCAAATCGCGTGCCAAGCACATGGCCGCGTATATTAATTTCTATGAGCCTGGACCAAAAAACACGGCCATAATAAGACATGTCCTTTCTTTTTGCAGTCCAGGCTCCTGGGCCATGCATGGACCGTGGAAACCACGGTCGTGTGTATGCGCCCATTGAAATGAATGGGGCCGCAATTCAACCGCAGATTTGCGGGTGAATTGTGGCCACAAAAATACGTTCGTGTGCATGGGGTTTGTGGTGAACTGAGGGGTAACTAAAGGGGGTTCAGAATTTGAAGTCATACACAGGCCCTAGTGCCATGTAAAAGCACAGCAGTACTATAAATGATTAGTGAAGGTTGGGAATGGGGTCCTAATACAGATTTTGCTGGACCAGGAGCTTCAATATACACAACTTGCTGTACAATAAAATGTTTGTACTTCTACCACAAGGCATGCAAAAATAAAGTGTTTATCTTTCTACCTAATGTCATAGATTTCCATGACATAAAAACACAAAACAATTTAGGGTGCTCATAAGTTAGTGATATCAAAAGTACCATGAATGGATCATTAGATAGAGTTTGTGGATTATATTAAAATCCCATTATGACTGTAGTAACAACGTGATGTTACATATTGCATGCTTTTATGGACTGGGATTTTGGCAAATGCTCCTATTCATTTTCTAAGGCCGAATATTGCCATGTGTTTAAAATATGGAATTAAAATCTTGATAACGTTTCATTGCTTTCTTAAAATTGATCACTATAGCTCATGATTTACACGACTGCCAAGAGCGGAGTGTTCCAGATGGTGAGAGATGAAGAATCTGGCAGAGCGAGTGTTTCAACTGGGCAAACCAGAATTTTTTTTCCCCCGTAAATTAATTCCTTAACCCCTTAACGCTCCAGGACATACTATTATGTCATGGTAAGTGCATCGTTCGCGCTCCATGACATAATAGTATGTCATGGAGTAAACACGGCGCCGTTCGCGCGGGGCGCGTGCATGAGCTGTGATAGCTGCTGTTTCCGACAGCAGACTATCACTGCTCAATGTGCCGGGACCGATCGCGGTGGTCCCCGCAGATTTAACCCCTCAGAAGCCGCGTTCAATAGCGATCGCGGCTTCTTAGGGGTTAATCCGCCATCGCCGGCCTGCTACACGATAGCGGCCGGCGATGGTGACTATGGCAACCGGACACCAAAAAATGGCGTCCGGCTATGTCATAGACGGAAGCCTAGTGGGTCCTGACAGAGTCAGGACCCACTATGCTTGCTGTCAGTGAGTAGCTGACAGTTCTAATACACTGCACTACGCATGTAGTGCAGTGTATTAGAATAGCGATCAGGACCTCCTGCCCTCAAGTCCCCTAATGGGACAAAGTAAAAAAGTAAAAAAAAAGTTAAAAAAAGTTGTGTAAAAATAAGAAAATAAAAGTAATAAAAGTAAAAATCCCCCTTTTTCCCTTGTCAGTCTTTATTATTAAAATAAATAAATAAATAAACAAATAAACTATACATAATAGGTATCGCCGCGTCCGTAACGGCCTGAACTACAAAATTATTTCGTTATTTATCCCGCGCGGTGAACGCCGTAAAAAAAATAAATAATAAACCGCACCACAATCACAATTGTTTGGTCACTTCACCTCCCAAAAAATGGAATAAAAAGAGATCAAAAAGTCGCATGTACCTAAAAATGGTCCTGATCGAAACTACAGTTCGTTACGCAAAAAATAAGTCCTCGCACGGCTTTTTTGAAGGAAAAATAAAAACGTTCTGGCTCTTAGAATAAGGGAACACAAAAAGTGAATGATTGTTTACAAAACGTATTTTATTGTGCAAACGCCATAAGACATAAAAAAACTATAAACATCTGGTATCGCCGTAATCGTATCGCCCCGCAGAATAAAGTGAATATGTCATTTATAGCGCACGGTGAACGCTGTAAAAAAAATAGAACAAAAAAACAATAGTAGGATTGCGGTTTTTTAGTCACCGCGCCACATAAAAATAGAATAAAGACTGATCAAAAAGTCGCATGCATGACATGAAAACTGCAATGGATTCCTCAAGGGGTCTAGTTTCCAAATTGGGGTCACTTTTGGGGGTTTTCCACTGTTTTGGCACCACAAGACCTCTTCAAACCGGACATGGTGCCTAATAAAAAAGAGGGCTCAAAATCCACTAGGTGTTCTTTTGCTTCGGAGGCCGGTGCTTCAGTCCATTACCGCACTACAGCCACATGTGGGATATTTCTCTAAACTGCAGAATCTGGGCAATACGTATTAAGTTGCGTTTCTCTGATAAATCCTTTTGTGTTATAAAAAAAATGGTATAAAGAGGATTTTCTGACAAAAAAAAAAAAGTAAATGTCACCTCTACTTTGCTCTAAATTTCTGTGAAACACCTAAAGGGTTCATAAACTTTCTACATGCTGTTGTAAATACTTTGAGGGGTCTAGTTTCTAAAATGGGGTGTTTGATAGGGGTTTCTAATATATGGGCCCCTCAAAGCAACTTCAGAACTGAACTGGAACCTAAAAAAATAAATAAATGAGGCAATACTTCGCTTCTCACATTATACTGATAATGAGCCGTGCCCACCCCGAGATGACCCCATTTTGACCGTTTGTATAAACGGAGACCCCTATTAGACCGTTTCAGTGCCCGGTTTTCCCAAGCATTCACCCCCGAGAAGTGTATTTCTATTGATGAGTCCCTGGTACATTTTAAAGCGAGGGTTCAATTCCGCCAGTACCTGCCGGGTAAGAGGGCAAGGTATGGCGTGAAGATGTATAAGCTGTGCGAGAGTGCATCAGGGTATACCTACAGGTTTAGGATATATGAAGGAAAGGCCACCCCCAAACCAGACTGCATCCTGGACTACAATAGGTACATGGGAGGGAAGGACTTGTCAAATCAAGTCCTGAAGCCCTACAGCGCCATGCGGTGTGGTATAAGAAGCTGGCCGGGCACATCATACAGATGGCTTTGTACAATGCGTACGTGCTACGTCGATGTGCAGGCCAGAGGGGAACTTTCCTGGAATTTCAAGATCTAATCTTTAGGGACCAGGAAGGGGGGGCACCCAGTACTTCTGGAAGCGAGGCCACACGCATCGTACCAGGGCAACACTTTCCAAGAGAAGTTCCCCAAACCGGTGGAAAGGGAAAGAGTCAAAAGAGGTGCAGAGTCTGCTATAAGAGGGGGATAAGGAAGAACACAATATACCAATGTGACACGTGTCCCGAAAAACCAGGGCTCTGTATAAAAGATTGTTTTAAAATGTATCATACATCCCTTGATTTTTAATTTACCCTGATGCACTCCGCACAGCTTACCCCCCTCATCTTTCCCTTCTGAGCCCTGCTGTGTGCCCAGGCAGCTGATAACAGCCACATGTAGGGTATTGCCGTACCCAGGAGAACCCACATTACAATTTAAGGGGTGTATATCTCCGGTGGCGCATGCTGGGCACACTATATCGGACACTGACATGCCATATATATATATATATATATATATAAAATTGCAAATCTCACTCTGCACCATCTGCTGCGCATTATCTTTTACACAGTACCTGTGGGGTCAAAATGCTCACTACACCTCTAGATGAATGTCTTAAGAGGTGTAGTTTTTAAAATGGGGTCACTTCTCGGGGGTTTCAACTCTACTGGTACCTCAGGGGCTTCTGCATACATGACTTAGCACCAGAAAAGCTCCAGTAGGCCAAATGGTGGTCCTTTCCTTCTGAGCCCTCCCATGGGCCCAAACGGCAGTTTATCACCACAAATGGGGTATTGCCGCACTAAGGACAAATTGGGCAACAAAATGGGGTATGTTGTTCCTTGTGAAAATAAGAAATTTTGATCAAAAATGACATCTTATTGGAAAAAATATCATTTTTTTCATTTCACAGCCCAATTCAAATAGGTGCTGTAAAAAAACTGTGCGGTCAAAATGATAACAAAAACCATAAATGAATTCCTTGAGGGGTGTAGTTTCCAAAATGGGGTCACTTCTGGTGGGTTTCCATTGCTTTGATACCTCTGGGGCTCTGTAAATGCGACATGGCACCCGAAAACCAATCCAGCAAAATCTGGACTCCAACAAACACATAGCGCTCCTTTCCTTCTGAGCCCTCCCATGGGCCCAAACGGCAGTTTATCACCACAAATGGGGTATTGCCGCACTAAGGACAAATTGGGCAACAAAATGGGGTATGTTGTTCCCTGTGAAAATAAGAAATTTTGATCAAAAATTACATCTTATTGGAAAAAAAATCTTTTTTTTCATTTCACAGCCCAATTCAAATAGGTGCTGTGAAAAAACTGTGCGGTCAAAATGATAACAAAAACCATAAATGAATTCCTTGAGGGGTGTAGTTTCCAAAATGGGGTCACTTCTGGTGGGTTTCCATTGCTTTGATACCTCTGGGGCTCTGCAAATGCGACATGGCACCCGAAAACCAATCCAGCAAAATCTGGACTCCAACAAACACATAGCGCTCCTTTCCTTCTGAGCCCTCCCATGGGCCCAAACGGCAGTTTATCACCACAAATGGGGTATTGCCGCACTAAGGACAAATTGGGCAACAAAATGGGGTATGTTGTTCCCTGTGAAAATAAGAAATTTTGATCAAAAATTACATCTTATTGGAAAAAAAATCTTTTTTTTCATTTCACAGCCCAATTCAAATAGGTGCTGTGAAAAAACTGTGCGGTCAAAATGATAACAAAAACCATAAATGAATTCCTTGAGGGGTGTAGTTTCCAAAATGGGGTCACTTCTGGTGGGTTTCCATTGCTTTGATACCTCTGGGGCTCTGCAAATGCGACATGGCACCCGAAAACCAATCCAGCAAAATCTGGACTCCAACAAACACACAGCGCTCCTTTCCTTCTGAGCCCTCCCATGGGCCCAAACGGCAGTTTATCACCACAAATGGGGTATTGCCGCACTAAGGACAAATTGGGCAACAAAATGGGGTATGTTGTTCCCTGTGAAAATAAGAAATTTTGATCAAAAATTACATCTTATTGGAAAAAATATCATTTTTTTCATTTCACAGCCCAATTCAAATAGGTGCTGTGAAAAAACTGTGCAGTCAAAATGATAACAAAAACCATAAATGAATTCCTTGAGGGGTGTAATTTCCAAAATGGGGTCACTTCTGGTGGGTTTCCATTGTTTTGATACCTCAACACCTCTTCAAACCTGGCATGCTGCCTAAAATATATTCTAATAAAAAAGAGGCCTTAAAATGCACTAGGTGCTTCTTTGCTTCTAGGGCTTGTGTTTTAGTCCACGAGCGCAGTAGGGCCACATGTGGGACATTTATAAAAACTGCAGAATTTGGACAATACATATTTAGTAGTATTTCTCTGGTAAAACCTTCTGTGTTACAGAAAAAAAATTAATACATTTGAAATTCAGCAGAAAAAATGAAATTTGCAAATTTCATTTCCACTTTGCTTTAATTCCTGTGAAATGCCTGAAGGGTTAAAAAACTTTCTATATGCTGTTTTGAATACTTTGAGGGGTCTAGTTTTTAAAATGGGGTGTTTTATGGGGGTTTCTAATACATAGGCCCCTCAAATCCACTTCAGAACTGAACCGGTACCTTCAAAAAAAGGCTTTTGAAATTTTCTTAAGAATATGAGAAATTGCTGTTTATGTTCTAAGCCTTGCAACGTCCAAGAAAAATAAAATAATGTTCAAAAAACGATGCCAATCTTAAGTAGACATATGGGAAATGTGAACTAGTAACTATTTTGGGTGGTATAACCGTCTGTTTTTCAAGCAGATGCATTTCAATTCTGAAAAATGCTATTTTTTGTAAATTTTCTCTAAATTTTGCAATTTTTCACAAATAAAGACTGAATATATCGACCAAATTTTACCACGAACATGAAGCCCAAAGTGTCACGAGAAAACAATCTCAGAATCGCTTGGATAGGTTTAAGCATTCCGACGTTATTACCACATAAAGTGAAATATGTCAGATTTGAAAAATGGGCTCTGAGCCTTAAGGCCCAAACTAGGCTGCGTCCTTAAGGGGTTAAGGACTTAACTGTCTGAATCTTGTGCGTTGTATCCCACAGATAAATTAGCCACAGGCTTTTATACAGTATATACACTAAAACTAATCACTCATTATACAGCATTGACATGTATCTAGCAGTTTAATATACACACGTGTTTTAGGTGGCAAACAATTCCAGAAGTTACCTTGCAACTTTAAGATCAAATTGTACCTGGTACAAGGTGAGGGCTGAACCTATTTTTAAAGATTATATTCAATTTTGCAACCCTTTTTGTGGCTCGAATGAACCTAAAACAGAAAATGTCACTTTGAAAAATAGTCTTGATCAAAAATAGGCTCCCGGTTTGTGCATACAGCTCTTCTGTAAACCTATGCATCTCCATGGTTATAGACTATAAACTGTGTGTAATTTATATTATATTCTCCATAATACAGAGTGCATTTAGCACCATACTAAGGAGTACAGAACCACACGGACGCTAAGCAGCCATACCAGCTCCGTGTATATGGCCTGTCTTGTGCATGACCCCTTTGGAAAAGAACGTACTTGAGTGGCCCTTTGTTCTAATATCAGAGGAAACTCGCGTATAAAACCCTCAGGAGATGTTGAAAGGTAACCAGTCTATCATATCCACAGGATATGTCATAAACGTCAGATAGATGCAGGTCCCACCTCTCCGACCCACCCCTATCTCTAGAACGGGGACCCCTAAACCCTGTTGTAGCTTTGTGCTCACGCTGAACTTCTGGCCACTTCCAGATTACATGGTCACCAGTTACGGAAACAGCGTAACTGGCTGAGCTACGCGGTTTCCTGTGGGTATGTCATAAATGTCCCACATGGGAAAACCCCGTTAAGGAAGAACTATCTAATGCTGGAAAAAAACGCTTTCCATCTACTATAATTATACTTTTTGGCTCACTACAAGACGAAGGACAGTGTACAGCATGTTCCAGCTATTACATGCACAGAGATGTTCTGTAGGCTCAATGTGCTTCACTGACCTGTCCAAAGTCTAAGCACAAATATAGACATTGTGACAGACTCATCACGTACACTCTCCGCATTATTCTCTTACATGAAGGTTTATGAGAAAACGGAATGTAATAACATTGTTCAGATTCTTGCTGTTTTTTTTATTTTATTACGAAGACATTCAGAAACAATACTTATTTGGCAGCCAAGTTGTCTAGTTCTGGCTATGGAGAATATGTAAAAAAAAGTTGGCTTACTACCTGATAATAGCAAACCTTAGTATGTACTATCAGAAAAAAAATGGTGTATTGCTATAGAACAATATTTATTGCATTTATCGCGCTGCTGTGAACCCTTTGGGATATCCGGGGCCAGACACAATACACAGTACAGGAACCTTGTACAGGAACAATATGGGGCCCTCGTCTCTCCAACTGCTAAGCTAGTGAGAACTTCCCTCAGAGATCTTAGAAAAATCCCTCATTGGTGTGCCAGTCAACCAGTAATTGTGAGCCATGAGGACCATTAGTGAAGTCCTTTTTTAGCAATCTAGTAGACAGTAGAAAGTGCAGTTAATTTAATTCTCAGGTGGTAATGGGCCCCATTGCCTACAGGGACCCTATACAGCTGCACAGGTTGCACATATGGTAGGACCCCTGTGGGTACCACTGTTGAAATACCACTATAATTGATACAGTCACCCAATTATTTTTTGTGGGGCTACTAGTCAGTTTGAGTTGTATACAGCGGCAGCAACAAGCAAGGGTGCTCTGCGGTAAGAAATTGAAAAACAGAGCCTTATCAGGTATATAAGAAAAATATTTTTAATTATTATAATTTATGCTGCTGGAATCTTCTATTGTAACGGTAGGTGCACATTACATGGACACAAACTTTTCAAACAACTTATGTTACTCTAATAGTACACCTGACATAGAACAACTTTTTAATTTACTCACTGTTAGAACTTAGTTGTTTTATTCATGCAAATTCTGTGTGAAATTACTGCCACTAGGTGTCTCCCTTCCTGTAATCTGCTGTCCACCCCCGGTCGTCATGCAAAATCCGTCCCCGCTTACAGACGGACTGCAGAAAGTGGGGGTGTCTCTTCATTGCCTGCCAATACAAGTCTATGGAGAGGAGAGGGGGAGACAGAAGGAGGGAGCAGAGGGAAAGAGACACAGACACACTGCCTATACAAGTTTGTGGAGAGGGGAGGTGGCAAAGTGAGAAAGACACAAACAGACTGCTGCACCTTCCAGGTAAGTGCTTTATCTCACCCAGGGGCTGGAATCTCAGCTACACTGCACATTACTGCTGTATAATCCCCTCCATGCTGCTGCAGCTGCTATATATATATATATATATATATATTAGATAGGAGAAAAGGATTCTCCTCTTTTCTATGTCTCCAGTGTATAGAAGACAGAGACCACTTAGAATTAAAGATAGAGTCTATGGGGCGAAAACTGGTAAAAAAAAAAAAAAGCAGAATACAAGCCATATAATGGGCAGAAAATGTTTCCTCACATACACACATATGACAGCTTATTCTGAAAAATCTAAAAAGTTAGGTATGCTTTAAAGATGCGTAAAAATCTTAGAACCTGTTCGGAGGTGCGCTGGCTTATTTTTTCTATATTAATTTCACCGTATGAATACAATTAGTCACAGTGAAGGTGCTGGAAAAGACAAGACGCAGCAAGAATTTTGGAACCTGCAGTAAATTAAGTGTTTTGCACCTATGAAATGTAAAGAAACACACACGTGCTATATGCACAAGGGAATGGTAGACAAAGTTAAATATCTTATAGTATTCTCTGTTTTTATTAATACATAATAAAATGACTGCAAATCGTCATTGTGAGCGGGCAAACTTGGTTACCTGTTACATTGAACATGCTGCTCTATCATTCACAGCATCTTATAGAGCAACAGGAGCTGAGCAGATTGAAGGAAAATATTGAGCATAACCCCTGCTCCCTGTGGGCTTAAGAGTCCAGCAACTCAATGAGTGTGAATACAGAGATAGCGGTCAATCACTATGTAGGACAGCCCACTGGACTCTTAAGCCCAAAGTTAGTAGGGATTAAAATCTATAAAATAAAACAGAAATTTAATATTTTCCACATAACTATATATCAATCTGCTCAGCCCCTCCTGTTCTATAGAATGCCGCCTAGAGATGAACATGTTCAATGTAACAGGTTCCTTTTAGGCTATGTTTAAACAGGGCGGATGCACTTTTTAAAAGTACACAGCGTATACACCCTGGTCCCCGCGGGGAAAGCCAAACGGAACACTGGGAAAAAAAACGCAATTGTGGTGCAGTTTTTCGGGCGGAATGTCCACTGTGGAAAATAGGTTTAAAAAAAAAAAAAAAAAAAGCCTATACTTACCCGTTGTCATGGCAACGTGTCCCACGAACATCCTGCAGCCCGGCCTCCTGGGATGACGATTCCCCCATGTGACCGCTGTACTCTGTGATTGGCTGCAGCAGTCACTTGGGATAAAATGTCATACCTGGAGGCTGGGCTAGAAGCAGAATTATATAGATCTGGGTAAGTATAGACTTTTTTTTTCTGAATTGCGATTTTTGCGGCATAGTCGCAGCTTTTCTGCCACAAAAATCGCAAAATCTGCTATTTCTTTGAGGGTTTTCAGGTTTTACTTCCCTATTGAATTCAATGGGGGAAAGCTCGCAACAGAAATCCAGTGATTGACATGCTGCAGATTAAAAAAAAAAAAAACGCAGGTCAATTTATGAACGCTTTTATGGCGTTCTTTTTACGCAGCGTATGGATGGGATTTGTTAAAATCTCATCCATTCTCCTGCTACAGTTATACGCTGAGGATGACAATGAAACCTGTTGCAGAAAACCTGCAGTATTTACGCTACATGTGGACTTACCCTTAAAGTATTGCTTTACATTAAGAAGGCAGACTACATATAACAGCATGTGGCCTCCTGACAGGTAAGTCACTAAACTGACTAAATCAGAAGATATTCTATTTCTGTAGAATGGACATTTTTACCCATAAATCTCTGCTGTACGCAGAAACCAACGGATATTGTCATATTTGCTGTAATAGTCTTTATATGCAAGCTCAGCAGATCTAGAGTTAAAACAATGAAATTCTGATTTTATGCAAACTCACTAAGACGAGGAAATAAATGAATATGAATGCGGACAACAAGTGGGTATTAGGTTCTGTACTATTTCTTGTTGCTTCCTGGCCCATACGGAATCCATTTACTAGAAATGTTCTCTACGCATTTCTGCACTAGGCACCACAGACTTAGAGGCACGGATAACTTTCTGCTAGTAATTACAAAACTGGCAAACCATTTTACTGTTTGAAAAAGAATGAAACTTATTTTGCCTGTAGTGTTTATAGTACTTATTGCTCAGCAGACAGGTGTGCCGCAATAATTCTTGGTTTTTGGAACAACTCATTCTGCCTTCAGTGATTTATGTTAAGGGAAAGGGAGCCAGAAGAGAGAATTGGAAGAGAAGTGAAATTCAATGGAAAATCGATAAGAACAAAGGTAATGATGAACTTAACAAATGGTATTAGTACAGCGCAGAATACAAGCCACCCGCGGGACCATTATCTGATACCAATCTAGTGCGGTCTTCTACGGATCTGCTACCGTACTGAAGGTCGACAAAGTAGACCATGCATCAACTATCAATCATAGCTGGAAGCAATGATAAAAAAAAAAGCAAAACAATAGTAATAGAGTGGTACTGTGGGCATATTCATCAACATATGCCCTTTGTATTCTGGCACTCTACATCTCATTGTTCGGATAACAGCACAACTCCAATATTATCCAATAAGTGGTATGTATATGTCAAACATCATAAGCAAAAAAGCAACGTTTCGACCCATCATGCATAATAGGTCGAAACGTTGCCTTTTTGCTTCTAATGTTTGACGAATAAATGCCACTTATTAGATATTATTGGAGATGTGCTGTTATCCGAACAATGGTGGAAATTTTGTAGTCGATCGGCTGGGGCTTATACGATACCGGACGACGTAACGTTATCCCAGAGATCGAGACCTGTGCTGCTTCCCTTCCCTTTTTTTCTTTCACTTTACCACCCATGACATAGAATACTCAATGTTGAATGACAACCAATATTATGCTGCCCATACACATTAATATCAATGCCAGCCAGAAACAATCTTACGTTTTCGGGGGTTCTCCCGACTTTGTACGTCTCCTGTTTGGGAAAAGAAGGAGCGGGCATGTTTGATTTGTACTGCTGGGAGATATGCTGCTGCCAGCGATGCCATCTTATTTCTATGGCCACTTATCTCAGTGATCTATCATCACTGTTACTAATCGTGCACGGCACTATAAGGTGTTCTTCAGAGGACCAGCATAATGGTTTTGGTAGAGTTTGGAATGGTACTATAGAACGAATTCTGCTGCACAATGCCGTGCCTTTACAATTTTGCACCGAACGTGAAAAATGCTGTTATTTTATTGGCTGGAGGTATGTCCAAAGTTATCTTTAATATTGTACTGGACTGTAAAATATTGGATATGGAAGAAAGAGTGGGGCATATGTGTGATGTCTCAGTAGTGACAGGGATTAAGGATATCTTTGCATCCTTTACTGTGACCGCCACACTGTTTTTCATAACTACTAATTAAAGGGGTTGTCTAGGGTTAGCAAAACATGGCTGCTTTCTTCAAGAAATAGCGCCACTCTTGTTCTTGGGTTGTTTCACCTGTGGACAGGTGTGGCACTGTTTCTGGAAGGAAGCAGCCATGTTTTTCTAATCCTAATCAACCCCTTTAAGTCTGGTTTTTACAGAACAATAAAATTATATTTAACCATAGGGGCTGTTCCTTATAAGAAGATATCAGGTAAAAAAAAATGGCATGTAAAGGTTGGCGGCCCAGTTAGATATCAAGGGGCTTCAACTTAGACCTCTGTCTCTTTGTCTGGGAATTTACATATACGTCGATCTCCTTTGTATGTACTGTGAACTATTTTTTGTGCATGATTTGCAAGGTGAAAATATGCCATGAGTGGAAGAAAAAACAATAGTTTCCTAACAATTAGAGGCAGATAACGTATTTGGATTGTTACCTTGGGTTTTGAAAAGTCCTATGACCTAAGTGATGGATGTGAGAGATAAAATATTTCGGTTCTAATCTTAGTGCGCTCACACGGAACATCTGAATTCTTGGAAGAGGACTGCACATGACGTTATGAACCTCACGTTCTTTTCACTTATAACAAGGGCTTATTGTATTAAGAACATTGAAGAACATGGAAGGACTTCTGCAATTTCATGATGAACTGCAGTTATCCATAAACAAATGACACGTGGAATTCAAAAACATGTATAACATTAAACAGCACAGTAATCCACAAAATTTTACAGAAACCTAGTACACCAATGCCATTTATTTGTGATAGTCCCAACTGTCTACACATGCGATGTTTACACTGCACTAACCGGTTGTCAAAAAAAAGTGATGGTGTAATGACCATTGTAATGTATAGAGGGAATGCCAATACCATCCAATTGCCCAACCGGGCTAAGAGACATGGTAGACCATGTGTGGAAAGATAATCAACCACACCTAATGGGTTAATGAAAAAATAACTGGAAATCACCCAATGAATATGCAACGCACAATTTCATCAAAACAAAAATTATTGTAGAATAGCAGGGACGAACCTATATAAAATAATTGCGACTCATAAAATGGGAAGATATTGTGGATTTCAGTAATAGCTACCAATGTTTGAGAGTAGATTATTGTTGTTTACCCGTTAGAGAAACAACGATAATTTTGGGGCCCCTTCTCGCCCCTTACAACACACAGTATATCACCGAAGTGAATAGGTGGTGAAAGAGTGAATGCCTCTCCTATAGCCTTCAATAATGGAACCAAGTTCAATATATCTCCAACACTTTGGCAGAGCGTTCAATAACTTTACATATATATTTCCCTTTAAACTACAGAGGCAACGGAGGAAAACACAACCGTGTTCTTTGAAGTCCAACTAAAGCCATTAAAATGTTACCTTTCGGCCAATAACTCATGAATCTCATCAGTTCGGTCTTTGAACTTCAATGTTGCTGCCACAGTCTTGGTGTAACGTTGTGTTGCTGGCACTTGCCACCTCCATAAAAAGACTATATTGCGATTCCCCCCCCCCCCCTCTCACGATACATGATACAGGAAGTGAAAAGATTGTCATGTATAAGAATGTGAATTGTTTATAGTTTGTAAAGTATTTCATTTTAGCAACATCTGTTGAAGTTCAGTAGGAAGCACTTTAGAGCACGAAAGCTGCCACATCTGAGAAGCAGACTGGCTTTTACCAGGAATTACACAGCTGACTTTTCTCTGTGACTTTTCTCACTTGGTACCACTTACGTGCGTGCTTTTAAGTCTGGCAACGATGCCAATTCCATTCAATGTCATGTATTATTTCATTGAGATCTTGATTGCCTCTATTTACCAGCCTCTCTGCCCTTGTGATCAACATGGTTTAAATCAAGGAGGTGACAATAACCAGAGCCCGGTCTTTCACAGAAAATCAGTAAACTGTGATTTTTCCTTCAGAACTCAGATTTTTTTTTTCCAGCTTTGATCCAAAGTAGCATCAACAGTCCTGTGTTTCAGATGCTTATATTTAAAGTGAAAAAATAAATAGGCACGTTTCCCTTTTTATCATTCAATAAAGCTAAAAAGGCCCTAATCATAACAAGGTGCTCCTGTCAAATCCTTTGTTTGAAGTAGGAACCTATAGGAAGTAACAGTATCACAACGAGTCGCACGCACAAGACAATGATGTCAAAAAAGGCAATTTCCACCTGATTTTTTTTGTGTTACGTCACCCTTCATCTGCTTAGAGTAGAATACTGATCATATAGATTAAATAATTAAAATTATTATTATCAGGGTTGTACAAGTCTCAGGTAGAATGCTTCTAGATAGTTGCTAATGGCACCAAACTTTTTGGGTTGTTTTCTTTTATAGAGTGGTCAAATGGGATCTAACAGGGACTGTATTTAAATTTAGTTTCATTAAATTAGTAGTCTGTAAAATAGCAATATTGTGTTTATTATTTTTTTTATGTTCTAACAATTCGTTTTTTATTTCTCTGAGGGCGGCCATGTTGGAGACACACCCTTAATGTTTTCTCTGTATGCAGAGCTGCAGGGTGAATGTGCTTTAAGGCAACTGCAATTAATGAAAGTTAATAGTCCGAGAAAGGTCTATAGTCTTCAAGTGAAGTACAGCCCCTTCCCCAGAGATTAACAGGGGAGATACATACAAAGCCTTACATGTGTGTACAGTGTCGCTATCATCCCTTATTTAGGTTTCCATTTGTAAAATAGAGATGCTCCTGCCCTCTGCTGACTCTGTCCCAATCTATCTAGCAAAGCTGAAAAGTGAACTTCAGAAAACAGGAACAGCTCTTTGTGCGTGATCCAGTGGCTAGAGTGAAAACAGCAATATATGAGTATTTTTATATGGATGGTTACATGAAAGAATAAAAGAAAGAAAACATATGTTTATAATAAATGTCTGATTTTTGGTAATGAATTATGTTTGCATAATCCAACTGTTTATACCACATTCTAAGAAAATAACACAACTCTATTGGATAAAATGTGTTTTTTGATTTTTAAGCCCTTGTTTTCCCAGGCCAAAATGTACTTTTAAAATTATACCATTTTAAGGAAATGTATATATTAGAGTTTGATTTTTATTAATTTAATTTTGGGGAAACAAGAAGAAAAATTCACAACTGCCTTTTAGTTTTTTTACCCTGTTCATCGCTGACCCAAACTACAGGTATATATCTAAAGTATAGGTTGTTACATATATAGGGCTACCGAATATGTGTTTATTAATGTCATATGTAATTTCTTAAATAAAATATAATTTATTTAGAAAAAATTTGTTTTGTGTGTATTTTTTTTAATTCTTTTATTTGCACTGTACAATTCCTCATTTCCCCTGTGGTGGTGCTGCAGGGAAATTGAACACTTGCTGGTATCCTGCAGACTACAGGTGATCACTGGGGGTCCAAGAGGATGGACACCCAATGTACAGCTGACTGTCAGGTAATCCTTTTAACAACAAAGGATTGTCCAAAGTGGGTAACCCCTTTAAGCAGATTTTGTAAAGTAGAAATCATTACTTAAAGAGGCTCTGTCACCAGATTTTCAACCCCTATCTGCTATTGCAGCAGATAGGCGCTGCAATGTAGATTACAGTAACGTTTTTATTTTAAAAAAACGAGCATTTTTGGCAAAGTTATGACCATTTTTGTATTTATGCAAATGAGGCTTGCAAAAGTCCAAGTGGGTGTGTTTAAAGTAAAAGTCCAAGTGGGCGTGTATTATGTGCGTACATCGGGGCGTTTTTTCTACTTTTACTAGCTGGGCGTTCTGACGAGAAGTATCATCCGCTTCTCTTCAGAACGCCCAGCTTCTGGCAGTGCAGACACAGCCGTGTTCTCCAGAGATCACGCTGTGACGTCACTCACAGGTCCTGCATCGTGTCGGACGAGCGAGGACACATCGGCACCAGAGGCTACAGTTGATTCTGCAGCAGCATTGGCGTTTGCAGGTAAGTCGATGTAGCTACTTACCTGCAAACGCTGATGCTGCTGCAGAATCAACTGTAGCCTCTGGTGCCGATGTGGCCGACACGATGCAGGACCTGGGGCAGGAAGTGAGTGACGTCACAGCGTGATCTCTCGAGAACACGGCTGTGTCTGCACTGCCAGAAGCTGGGCGTTCTGAAGAGAAGTGGATGATACTTCTCGTCAGAACGCCCAGCTAGTAAAAGTAGTAAAAACGCCCCGATGTACGCACATAATACACGCCCACTTGGACTTTTACTTTAAACACGCCCACTTGGACTTTTGCAAGCCTCATTTGCATAAATACAAAAATGGTCATAACTTGGCCAAAAATGCTCGTTTTTTTAAAATAAAAACGTTAATGTAATCTACATTGCAGCGCCTATCTGCTGCAATAGCAGATAGGGGTTGCAAAATCTGGTGACAGAGCCTCTTTAACTAATTACCTTATTTAATTAATCTAGCTGCTGAGATTTTACGCACTGTGGCTATTTGGAGGTGTTCTGTTTCTTTATACATGCACCACCATACTGCTCTCAGTCTGGGAATTGCACTGGCACACAAATTACAACATTTTAAAACATATGCTCATAGAGGTCTTGCCCTGAATTCTAGCTGTTCACTGAGCAGTGTAAAATGGGTTTTGTAATAGATTTGTTATATCTAAAATGTATTTGAACTTTACTTACTGATAAATATCCTTTCTCAAGACACTCCGGCTAAGAGGGTTGTCTGCTTGCGGAGCCATGGACACAGAGGCAATCTTTAACACCAAGGTATCTTCACTGATATTCTGGTTTGCTGATGGAAAATTAAACAGTGTGAGAGACTTGTTTGGCTTAATTCAAAGCACAATTAATTAAGTTCTAGATAACTACACAGACATTATGGGAGTCCAAGCCCTCCCCAAACTTGCTTCTTTGAGATGAAACACAGACACGGATCTTGCAACGGTCAACAGCACAGTTTAGAAACAATACTTGTGTTGTGGCGTGGTGCTGCACCTATAAACTGGTTTTCATGGTCAAAAAAAGTAATAGACATTTTATTGTTTGGAGCTTCTATCCAGGGGTTGGCCGAAATACATAGGGAAGAAATTGGAAAAAAAATACATGAATTGGACCAAAAATAAAAGATAAGCTCTATTTCAGCTACACATATCAATAAAAGCATGCCTTATTTTTTAAATTACAGTCTCTAACATGCAAAGAGGGGGCCTCGTAGCAAAGATCAAAATGGGTCCCCTTATAGTGTTGGGTTTAGTCACCCAGGATAGAAGGGCCTGGTGTTTATCTCGTCTTATATGCCCTTACCACGACTGTTGGGCCAATTATCCACTTCCTGAAGTTCCCCTGGAGAGGGAAGTCCTCTGGAAAGGTTCTCATTACACAAAAGTAAAGTATATGGGATCAAGATGAGCTGGGCCCCTCTTATCATGGGCAGCAGAAGCAGTCACATGGGCTGCCTCTTTCGTATTAACGTCTTGGTTAAAGCAAACCAAAAACAAACAAGAATTGATAGAAAGTTTGTACATACCTCCTAAATGATGCTGCTTCTCTTCAGCTTTAGGAACAAAGACTCTGATGATGCTGGTGTTGATATAAATAAGAGGTAAATTGCGTGAGGTCAATGTGTGGGATCTCATGGGTTGTCCAGGAGATTTGTGCTTTTCTTTTTGGCTGTGTGGTCTCGTGACATCAAAAATAGTGGAAATTGCATGAAGCAAAGGGAAGAAGACGACAACGTCAAAAGCTTGTGCTGAGATTAAGATCTCATGAAGGAAGTGAGGGGAACCGTCTGTTGAGCCTTCTGAGAGCTTTTGAAAGCTACGAGAACTCCTGTCACTTCTAGTGGTCAACTTGTGACGGACATTTCGGGTCACCGCTTTGGTGTAAGTTAGAGAAAGAAATCCATGCTGCTGGTGGGAGCTCTCTAACAGCTTCGCTGTGGTCTGCATCAGAAAAGGAGATATTAACTGAACAGTTAAAGGTTAAACAATAGTAAGGCCTCATGCACACGGGTGTATTTGGGATCTGTATCAGTGCCTATATACAGGACCCATTGCGGAACAATAGTGACCGCAAGATAGTGTGAAATACAGTTCCGTATTGTGCTTATTGTCCATGAGGCCTTAGACTGGCTATATTTTCTATCATTCTATAACTAATGCAAAATAAAAATAAAAAATATATTAAAAGGAAATGGTCTAGAATGAACAACACATTTAAAAGGGTTGTCCCGGATTAGAAGAAAGCACCACTATTGCAGAACGGTGTCTGGTATTGCAGTTCATCTACATTCAAGTGAATGGGTATGAACTGAAGTACAGCTCCAAGCACAGCCCATGTACAGGAGTGGTGCTAACCGTTTTGATCTAATCCAGATTTACCCCTTTAGGGGTTTGTTCCCTTTCTAGTTCTGAATGGCTTAGGTGGATCAATTATTATACAAATAAAGGGTCTGATGTTGATGAATTTTCCATACATTGAAAAAATGGCCATTACTGTGGAGCAGTGCTATAGTAAGAAGACCTGCCACATAAATCTAAATTAAATGTCTGGCTAAAAAGATCCTGCTTTTTTCAGGCTTTATGCAGGATCAGTCAAATATATTATATATACTAAATAAAGTCCTACAGAGAACTTACATGTATGGTTGGTGCAAATGGATTTTTAGACATGTAAATTAGACATCATGTAGAGGTAAACAGTATATAAAATTAAAGGGCAAATTGTATCATTTATTTCGTATGTGTTAAAAAAATTATAATATTTAAGGGGTATACCACTTGTCTAATTAATGGGTTTTAAAGAATAAAGGGAAGACTGATGACTGTCTCAAACAAAGCAAATGTTGTTGACTTAAGAAGTGGTGGCTCCATTAGGCACTGCTTCAGTTCCCCGGAAACTCAGAAAATCTGCCCCTGATGCCTCTTTAAACCTTGGTGCCTACTATAGTCATTTCAGAATATGGCTTATACATTGTTTTTCAGAAATTGAATAATTCCTTTAATCTGAATATTCTTTATAATAATAATTAATTACCAAAAGCTAATAATTAACAACATTTTTTAGAAAAATGTAAAGCCGTCTTATAATCTTT
Organism: Rhinoderma darwinii; assembly: GCF_050947455.1. Classification (NCBI taxonomy): domain Eukaryota; kingdom Metazoa; phylum Chordata; class Amphibia; order Anura; family Rhinodermatidae; genus Rhinoderma; species Rhinoderma darwinii. The sequence goes on from NC_134691.1 coordinate 51,021,125, forward strand.
TCTGTAAAATTATTAAACATTAGCAGGATATTCGCTTTGTAACACAGCTACAGCTACAGTATAAAGTAGATACACAAATATCATTGCTCTTAGAAAAAAACTGTAAAATAGAATCATACGCAAAATATATCAAATTCTAAACAAAGCCTTATCATTGGAGACCATACAAAGGGATTTCAGCAGTTGTTGAGCAGCTGGTGAGGTCTTATGGTAAACTTATTAAGGCATTAATTTATCAAGATACATTGATTAAAACCCATCACACGGAAAGCGGAGTACACAAATAAAGGTATGATCAATTCCTGACAGACACTTGTACTGGCAGAGTCCAAGAGGACAAAGAAGAAGACACAAATAACTATATCCTATTAAATTTACTTATCTGCAGAAACCCTGAGGATCTGAATTTACAGGGATTACAGCTCTCCATTATGGACAATGTTAAAAAGGCATGCAAATTGGGAAACCATCTCATAGTGCAACCCAAAAAATAACAAAATTTTTGGTATCTTGTAGCATTCATGGAAACCGACTATGCGGATAGATCATATCTATGTGTGTACTCCGCGTAAGAAGTTCCATCAACCACATATACTGATATTCACACCACGCTGGCCGAAGCCAAAAAATAAGATCTAATAAGAAAAAACACCAAAAAATAAATCAGAGTTGATGGAATTTCTTTAAATACAAAAAATTTACAAAAATGATTTCTTACAGAAGGGAAGAAGCCAGAAAAGTTACTGAAAGGGTCCTGCTTGCTGACGGGTCGAACCAATGTGGTGCGTCTGTTCAGCTTGTCGGTACAAGAAAGGAACACACCGCCATACTGTCCCAGACACCAACAGTTTTCAACGAGGCTTAAAGAATTGAAAAGAAGATTGAGAAAAGACAGAACAAATGCAATATATGTAGCCAATGGATATTTGTGTTTTTGCCATAATAATTTTGACACCTGCTGGGCTGCAATAATCAGTAATACACTCGTATACACAATGGAGAAAGTCTTACATTGAATTGACCCAATAGTGTTTATAAAATTAAAATGCATGTAGGGCATTGCTATATTGTCGTCTCTAGTGACCTACTAGACCAGACTCCAGAACGATGTTCTATTGTATAGAATACGTATAATGGAAAAGTAAATCCAACTAAAGAGCAAAATTATTTATCTCGCTGACCAGATCATCAACTTAAAGGATAATGTCTCTCAACACTGACAAATCAGATGCATGAAAATCAATATGATTGTTTTGAAAAAGTCTTATTTCAAAACATACTCATTTGAAGCCGAAAGAGAAGTGTGAAGTTTTCTCCTACTTAAAAATTTCCATTCATATTAAAAAAAGATGTCTGAACTGAACATTCTTGGCCCAGCTATAGTGTCTTTTAAAGCGTATCTCCAGTAAAAAACTAAAACTTCAACGAGCTCTTCGTTTCTCATTCACACTACCATTGTGGAGTCTTGTTTGTGCTGCAGAGATCTCCTTCCTAATCCACTAAGAGGAAGTTGTGATCATTGTCGGACATGTAACAGATATAGTGGAGCTACAGCTCAGTCACCAGTCACTATATATACAAGCCTGGCAGCTCACATTACCCCCCTACCGTGTTGGTACACTCCTACACATTGCTTGAATCAGTGCAGAGGCTGCAGTAATCCCAAGACTTTATTAACTACCAAGTTCTCTCTACAACCTTGTAAATCCCAGTTTGAGTTAGATAGTGAAGTTATTTTAGCTCTATTGATCGATCAATCTATCTAACTATATATTTCCATCGATCTATCCATACAGACAAAATAAGCAGGGGGGAAATAAAGTAATGCAGTAATTCAAGTCTCCTCCTACTCTGCTCTATATTGAAATGAATAAAGTGTTTAGCCTGCAAGATAATGAAACTGCTAAACAGCATTTATTTTTATTTTTTCCATTCCAGATTAGAAACCTGAATTTAAACAACGAGATGTATAATCTAAGAAGTTTTTAATTGGGTCGCTGGAGGCACGCTTTAATACAACAAACCAAATTAGGCTAGTTTTACAGGGGTTTGCCTAAAGTAGACATCACCTTTAATGTACAGTTCAAAGAAGAACTGCTTGGAAACTATGGCTATTTGAATGAAAACTTGACAGCAGGAGAATGGCGTGGACAATGCAAAAAGCATATATTGATCTTCAGGCAACAATGTATTATCAGCACTAATTGAATTTATCCTTTTATACAATGACGAACTTGTGAAATATAAATACCTTGTATAGATTTACTTATCGGGAATACAACTCTACTTGAAATATGTGCTCAAATGTACCCGATGTTCAGCAATCCAGCATGTGTAGACCACCACTGCTCAACCAGAGATTACAAGCATATAAAGAGATCAAGGGGGCAGCTGATTTTTTAATAGTTGTAGATTTATCTAGAAGCTTGATTAGGCTCGTGGTGTATGATTCCAAGAATGAACTAAAGGTCTATAATGTTCTTGAATGAGTTGTCTGCCTTTAGATGACTTTAAATCATTGTCTTCCACATAACATTCTCATAATGCTTATATACGGTGTATTAATATCAAAAAGCAGAGTGGTTAGTTTTCTGTGTCCATGGATTAGACACAAAATGCTCCACAAAATCTACTTTATGATTGTAAAATAAATCTGAATAGCACAAAAATGTAAAAGTAAAAGCAAGTCAATAAATCAAAATTACCTAAAGGAAGACAACCACTTGAAAATGGAACAATAATAAAACTTGGGTTGACCTGCAAACACCATTAAACAGTGTATGCATGTATGTATACATATATATATACATACAGGCACACATTACTGTGCTAAAGTTTTAGGCAGCCGTGGAAATTAAGCAAAGTAAGGATGCTTTCAAAAATAGAAGTGTTAATAGTTTTTTTTAATCAAGTAACCCGATACAAAATGAACAGAAGAGAAACCTAATTAAATCAATATTTGTTGTGACCAACCTTTCCCTTCAAAACAGCATCAATTCTTCTAGGTACACTTGCACAAAGTCATGGATTTTGAAGGATTATAGTCAGGTGTATTATTAACCAATTATACAAAACAGGTGATAATAATCATCATTTCCATATGTAGGTTGAAACACAGTCATTAACTGTAACAGAAACAGCTGTGTGGGTGGCTTAAAACTGGGTGAGGAACAGCCAAACTCACCTACAAAGGTGAGGTTGTGGAAGACTGTTTCATGTCCCACGTCCACCATGGCAAATCTTCGCATAAGAACAAGACACAGTGTAGTTATACTGCATCAGCAAGGTCTATCCCAGGCAAAGATTTCAAAGCAGACTGGGGTTTCAAGATGTGCTGTCCAAGCTCTATTGAAGCACAAAGAAACGGGAAATGTTGAGGAACGTAGACGCAGTGGTAGGCCAAGGAAACTTAGTGCAGTAGATCAAAGACATACCATGCTTACTTCCCTTCGAAATAGGAAGATGTAAAGCTGTGCCATCAGCTCAGAACTGGCAGAAACCAGTGGGAACCAGTTACATCCATCTACTGTTCAGAGAAGTCAGTCCAGAAGTGGTCCTCATGGAAGAATTGCGCCCAAAAAGCCATACCTTCAACATGGAAACAAGGCCAAGCGACTCAACTATGCATGAAAGCATAGCAACTTGGGTGCAGAAAAATGGCAGCAGGTGTTCTGGTCTGATGAGTCAAAATTTTGGCTGTAACAGAAGGCAGTATGTTCACCGAAGGGCTGGAGAGCTGTACAAAAATGAATGTCTGCAGGCAACAGTGAGGCATGGTGAAGGTTCCTTGCAAGTTTGGGGCTGCATTTCAGCAAATAGAGTTGGGGATTTGGTCAGGATTAATGGTGTCCTCAATGCTGAGAAATGCAGGCAGATACTTATCCATCATGCATTACTATCAGGGAGGCGTCTAATTGGCTCCGAATTTATTCTGAAGCTGGAAGACAACCACAAACATACAGCCAATGTCATTAAGAACTATCTTCAGTGTAAAGGAGAACAAGGAGCGCTGGAATTGTTGATATGGCCCTCACAGAGCCCTGATCTCAGCATCATCGAGTCTGTCTGGGATTACATGAAGTGACAGAAGGATTTGAGGAAGCGACATCCACAGAAGATCTGTGGTTAGTTCTCCAAGATGTTTGAAACAACCTCCTTGCCAAGTTTTTTCAAAAATTGTGTGCAAGTCTACCTAAAAGTAGGGCTGGGCAATTCGGACCTAAATAAAAATCACGATTAATTGAACATGTAACCTTGATTATGATTAATGAAAGATTATTTAGGTCACACCCCTTTTTGCATGCCACGCTCCCTATATACATGCTACGCCACTGAATATTTATCCCCTGAGCCTGCTGTATACTACTGTATATAATATACCCCCTGACACATCCCCATAGTGCTCCCCACACAATATAATGCCCCCCATTACTGCCATCCACACAGTATAATGCCCCTATAACTTCCCTCCCTACAGTATAATGCCCCTACAGCTGCCCTCACACAGTATAATGCCCCCCACACAATATAATGTCCCCATAGCTGCCCCTACACAGTATAATGCCCCTATAACTGCTCTCCACACAGTATAATGCCCCTATAGCTGCCGCCACACAGTATAATGCCTTATAACTGCCCCCATGCTCTATAATTCCCCCACACAGCCCCAATAGTACCTGATAAAAATAATAATATACATACTTACCTAACCCCGTTCCAACGACGTGCGTAGGAAATCCCTCTGCTCCTCCTGTCTGTGCAGCTCGGTGCAGACAGGCATGATGAAGTCACTGTCTCAAATCTGGCAGTACATAGTGAATGGTAGAGCAGGGTCCTTACGGTCCCCTCTCTACCATTGGATTCAACTGTATCTGCGTCCTGAAGAAGCAGATACAGTTCAAACTGGGGAAAAAAAACTTGCTGAATTTTGTTTTTGTTTTGTTCAATTAATTGCCCAGCCCTACCTGGAAGAATTGATGCTGCTTTGAAAGCAAAGGGTGGTCACACCAAATATTGATTTGATTTAGATTTTTCTTCTGTTCATTATCTTTGGATTTTGTTAATTGATTAAAAAAAACTATTAAAACTTCTATTTTTGAAAGCATTCTTACGTTGCAGCATTTTTCCACAACTGCCTAGAACTTTTGCACAGTACTGTGTGTGTGTGTGTGTGTGTGTGTGTGTGTGTGTGTGTGTGTGTGTGTGTGTGTATATATATATCTCACACATTTCAAAGTCAATTTGTAAATACATTGTATTACTTATTTTGTACTGATTCGGTGCGGATAGTATTATAGTACAGAATTGCAGTCAGACGACAAGCTTGCCAACAGACACATCCTTGACGGATGAGCTTAGTTCTTCTAATGCAGTGTACTTTGCGTGGTGAAGAGTCTACCCTTTCCCAAAATGCAAACCCCCAGATCAATCTGTTGATATAGAGACACTAAAACAGCAAGGAGTGCTGGGAGATTTCAGCTCTGATGCCAGCAGAATTGCAACTCTGACCCATAAAGCAATATCAATACAGGATGAATAATGGAACATACAAAGTGACTTTTTATGTGGATTAATTCTATATGTAAATCTCTATGCATATATGTGTTATTTTAGCTTCTGTTTATAATGGATCCATGACTGCTATTCTGGATAAATTTGACAATGGATCCTGATGGACCCCACTGACCTATAATGGAGTCTGTCAGGTTTCCATTTAGATTCTGGTATTTTTGTTGGCAAGAGTAGCTCTGCAGACTACACTGTTTTTGCCAATCTGGACAGACAGGCAACAACCCTAGTGTGAACACAGTCTGAACTGTAAAATGGTTTCCAAATGGTGAACAGACCTTAGAAAGTGATTCTTGAAATCATATTGTTAGGGTTAACGAATTACACAGATTTTAGGCTATCATTTTGATAAATAACTCCGTGACTACAATAGCCTCACCACATTTTTCTCTTTGCATTGTAGGAATATTCCGAGAAAATCGCCTGTTTGCCAGCTTTCACCTGGCCTGGAATAAACACAGTGTTACCCATGTCTGTAATGTTTGATCGATGAAAATGAAAACCATTAGAAGCTAAAAATAGGAAGATTGCTCCCCCCTTCCTCTTCACCACCTCAACTGTCAGGCAGCATTACACATTGTAAACAAGAGCATTCATCATTTAATCCAGTATCTTGGTTGAATACACATTGCAGAACCAGCAACACATGGAGAATTAGGAACACATTAGCAGGAAGGATGAGCAAAAGTTGTTTTCAGGAAACTGGATTACTCCCGTCTTAAAATCAATTTATGATGTCAAATAACAAGCGGATAATGGGAAACAGGACCAGCACTAGTTTCTAATTAACAGGTTGTGGAGCTCAATGCAACTCAAGGCAGCCAAGATGCTATGTATTAAAGCTCTCCTCCAACAAGACACTTTACAGGGCACTTTAAGGAAAAAACCATGTTAAATGGGTTGTCGGGGATTAAGAAGAAAAAAAAAGTCTGCTTTATATTTTCTTTTTCACAAAAACAGCTCCACTCTTGTTCATAGGCCGTGACCGGTATTGCAATTTACCCCCATGATGTAATTGGGGCTGTCCTGCAATACCAGACACAGGCAATGTATAAAAGTGGTATAGTTAATAAAGAGAAAGAAAAGCAGAATATTTGGTCTATTCCAGAATAGCCCCTTTAAAAGTAACCAGACGCATTGGCTAGATCTCCGTGATTGTTATACAGATATTCTAATATCCAAGTCAGAACTGGCTGCATGATTATATCATAGACTACTGGACACATTGTAGCAATCTCCATCTTCACATGTATCTGCTACGTTTATCAGTGCTATAAAAAAAACAAAGCCCAGGCCAAAGTCTACCCATTTTAGACGTGGTGGTCCAGGACATTGAATTTTAAAAATGTAGACAAATTTCTTTAATCTGGCATCTGATAATCCAGTCATTTGTTACAAGCTACAAAGTAATGTGGAATTTCACAAGGATTGAGCAAAGAGAATAAATTAGGACATTTCTGTAATTAACCCCTTAAGGACCGAGACAATTTAGTCCTTAAAGGGGTTGTCCAGTTATAAGAAATTGACGGCCTATCCTCAAGATAGGCCATCAATATCTAAATCGGTGGAGGTCCGACTACTGGCAACCCCCAGCCAATCAGCTGTTTTTAACAAGCCGCAACACTCCTATGAGTTTTGCTTTCCCTTAATTACTGTCACTGCTCGTACTGTGAATCGCCGACACACTTGTAGCAGCGGTACACAGTATTACAGTCTTCTCCAATTTACTTGGCTGTAATGCTGTGAACTGCCGTTACAAGTATGTTGGCTATTCGCAGTACCAGCAGGTAAGGAATGAAAGGGAAGCAGCGCTCGTACAAGCACCGCAGCCCTTTCAAAATAGCTGATCAGCGGGAGCGCCAGGAGTTGGACCCAAACTGATCGAGATATTGATTGTCTAAAGAGCGTGTCCCTAAACACGGACATTGTCCAATCAGTGCTGACAGAGTGACTGTGTTGGGACACGCTCTATGACAAGAAGAATATTAAAGAGCAGTTGTCACTAAATTCATACATTTCCAGGAGCAACAACAGAGAAATGGCACAATGCAGAGTTCTAAGCAAAGATGTTCCAGAATTGATATTTCATAGGGAATGCAAGTATTTGCTGAAATGTTAGAAGTTCCTGTTTTAAATTCAAGGGATTTTATTTTAATCGTTTTTTTGCCCCCCCCCCCTCATTTTGTCAACCATAACATTTTTATCTTCAAAACTACGTAGCTTTTTGAGGCCTTGTGTAGATTTTTTAGGGGTAAAATGTTGAGCGTATATATAAATTAATGTACAATTGATATAATTTTTTTACTATGACCATGCATTTTTTTCCTTTTTACTCCGTTCATCGTTTACCTTAGTATAAATGATAGCCTTATTATATGGCTCGTTACGAGGGGATACTGAATATGTGGATTTTATTTTTTATCTTTCTTTAATAAAAGCTTTTATTTAGTCCCATTAAGAGAATTTTACATCAATTTTTTTGTTTACTATATGTTAATTACATTATTACCTGTGCATTGAAAATGCACAGGCATACCAAAGGCATTAATACTGGATAATCCTGGAGGGTCTTTGCTGGGTCCAGGTCTTTCCGTATAAAACCATCAGCCCAAATGACAAATAAAGCCTCATCCCTTTGCCAGCACATGGATCGCTGTGTTTTAGGAGTTAAAAAGCCAGGTTAGTATCGAGGGTAGCTGTCAATCACAGCTGCCCTCCTGCTGGATATCCCACAAGGACAACTTCTATGCCTGTAGGATCATCTTGATCAGGGCCCGATACTGACAGTATAGGGCCACTGTGCAAGAAGATTGTCTGGGCCCCCTCCCTTCAAAAACCACCAAGCTACACAATTCATACTATATACATGTCAGTTACACATCAGACACCTCCTGAACACACACACACACACACACACACACACACACACACACAGGACATTTGTTGTGCACAAGGCACACATTAGACATATACCACATATACTTACTCATTGTACATGTATCCCACTCACACATTACACAGGATACCTGTCACTCACGCATTAAATATATGTTGCAGACACATTACCCACACACTACATACACGCGGCACACGTCACCCACACATTATATACGCCAAACACCTGCCGCACGCATTGTACACCTGCTGTATGCACACCACTCACATATATACATGCCGCACACATGTCACACACACATTATATACATGCAGCATACACATGACACACATCATATGACACGTCACTCACACATTATATACATGGCACTCACACATTATATACATGGCACTCACACATTATATACATGGCACTCACACATTATATACATGGCACGTACACATTATATACATGGCACATACATGTCACTCACACATTATATACACGCAACAAACATGTCACTCACACATTATATACATGGCAGATACATGTAACTCATATTATATACATGGCACATACATGTCACTCACACATTATATACATGGCACATACATTTCACTCTCACAATATATACATGCAGTATACATGGCACTCACACATTATATACATGTCACTCACACATTATATACATGCAGTATACATGGCACTCACACATTATATACATGGCACTCACACATTATATAAATGCTGCATACACGTCATTCACACATTATATACATGTCACTCACACATTATATACATGGCACGTCACTCACACATTATATACATGCAGCATACATGTCATTCACACATTATATACATGCTGTATATACGTGACTCACACATTATATAAATGCTGCATACATGTGACTCACACCTTATATACATGCCACATACATTTCACTCACTCACTCACACATTATATTATATTACATTAAAAACTGTCAGAAACTAAGCCAAACAAGAGGTTGTATAAGGAAGACAATAGTGTCAAACATGTCTCGCTAGATGCAAACCATTTATCATACATTGTGACCTCAAGACATGGGTCAAGGGTATTGGTGTTGGTACGGAGTGAAACGTCCCACAGTGAGTGTGTGTGAATATATGTATGTATGTGTGTATGTGTGTATGTATGTATGTATGTATGTATGTGTATATGCATGTATGTGTGTGTGTATGTGTATATGCATGTGTGTGTGCGTGTGTGTGCGTGCGTGTGTATGTATGTATGTATGTGTGTGTATGTGTATATGCGTGTGCGTGCGTGTATGTATGTGTGTGTGTGTATGTATGTATGTATGTATGTATGTATGTATGTATGTGTGTATGTATGTGTGTATGTATGTGTGTATGTGTAGGCGGGCATATACTCACAGCCTATAGTCATCCCATTTACAGTGTGAACCACTTTGATAAAGTTGGTGCATTATCTGACTGCCTTGTCTTAATTCACACTGTCTAAAAGTTAGACAGTATTAGTAAATCTGCCCCAATATATACAGTACATGCCACATACTAACATTATGTGCATGACACACATCGCTCACACTCTGTACATGACGGACACTTCACTCATACATTAGATACTTTCCAAACACTCATCTATCAAAGTGCATATTTCTCTCATACACATTTCACTCAAACTCCCATCACCCAAACACTTCAATAACATTGCAATAATACTGTAATTACCCGCTTGTTTTTTGCAGGAAAGACATTCTAACCCTCATTTGCATCACATTCGGCCCATGGCACCGTTTCTGCCCACCAACCCTGTTAAGCACCACCCATTTATCCACTAAGCCACGCTCTAATCCCCATGGCTACAAGGAAAACTTTAAAACTTTTACCTACCAGCTTAGCAGTACTGCCATAGATAATTGTGAGAAGTTACTGCTCTCTGGCTGGGGTGGACCCTCCTCTCTGGGCCCCTGTGCAGCAGCTGAACCTGCTGCCTAGGCGTTATGTCTGACCCTAATCCTGATATATATGTATGTCAGAATGTAGGAATTATCTCCCGCTTATGATGCAAATATTTGGTATGATGTGCAGGAAGGGGTTAAGTTTGGGCTCAACAGCAAAAAAAATTGAGCATGAAAATTGCAGTCGCGGCATAACTTCAATAGTTTTCCAGACCATGTCCGAAATTTTGAGACGGTCACAATTGTGCAATTGAAGTCAAAGAAGCCTTTTTACTATGATTCACAAGCAATTCCATACCACCGTGGACCCCTAACCAAAAAAATTATAACTATACAAAATTATAACAGGAGATGGTGCAATAACATTTAACTTTGATCTTTCTTCCCTTATACTTTTCTATGTCCATCCAATAATCCTGAAAAACTGATAAACAGGCACCTATCATGTACCATTGATGCCAGATTAAAGGAATCTTACTGATCGTCAAAAATATCAACATATTTGGAGATATCAAAGGAAAAGAAGAAGGGTTATTAGAAGCTGCAATGACTTAATACTGTACCAATACGGGCAATAGGAGAACATGTCGCATAAGTGAAATGTTAGCTATATAATGTATGAATAGCTGCCGGGACGGAATTCAGCACCTTCCAAATCCAGAACTAATACACACATGAAATACACTCATGTGAATGGGAAAAAAAAGACATTTGACAGCCATAAACCATCCCCTTGTGTTACCTGCTCCTGTAATGGTCAATGTTGAAGCTTTCAATCTTGCACTTGACTTTCGTGTAGACATCCTGGACATCCACGGAAGCATTGAGGTCTTCCAGCTCGCTGACAACACAGAGCTCTGCGGAACACAATGTTCAGGTTAGACAATGAAGGAGCTGGTGACAGACGGGGGTAACGTGTGACGTGCTACTGTAACATGAAGAGTCATACTTGTGCCTTTACACGTAGGGTCAGAAGCAAAAAGCTTTACGGTAATTTTGGGTAACATCCACTGCATCCACAGACTGACTCGGCCACTTGACACCCCAATGTTACTTGTTGTTTGCTCTAGGGTAATAGAGTCGGAAAATGGGGATTCTGCAGCTTGTAAGGAATCACCCTGTAGAAAAAAAGAAGCAATTGTATAATAGTGTATATAACGTTACAGGCCCAAAGACAATTGGTATAAGCCATATCTAAAATGTGAGTAGCTTGGATGGTAATTGAATGGTAGTGAATTAAAGAATAGGGATCCTCCAAGCCGACAGTTTCTTTTCCATTTTATTATAGAACCGGAGAACAGGAAAGGATAACAAAACTTAAAGAGGCTCTGTCACCAGATTTTGCAACCCCTATCTGCTATTGCAGCAGATAGGCGCTGCAATGTAGATTACAGTAACGTTTTTATTTTTAAAAAACGAGCCTTTTTGGCCAAGTTATGACCATTTTTGTAGTTATGCAAATGAGGCTTGCAAAAGTCCAAGTGGGTGTGTTTAAAAGTAAAAGTCCAAGTGGGCGTGTATTATGTGCCTACATCGGGGCGTTTTTAATACTTTTACTAGCTAGGCGCTCTGAAGAGAAGTATCATCCACTTCTCTTCAGAATGCCCAGCTTCTGGCAGTGCAGATCTGTGACGTCACTCACAGGTCCTGCATCGTGTCGGCCACATCGGCACCAGAGGCTACAGTTGATTCTGCAGCAGCATCGGCGTTAGCAGGTAAGTCGCTACTTACCTGCAAACGCTGATGCTGCTGCAGAATCAACTGTAGCCTCTGGTGCCGATGTGGCCGACACGATGCAGGACCTGTGAGTGACGTCACAGATCTGCACTGCCAAAAGCTGGGCGTTCTGAAGAGAAGTGGATGATACTTCTCTTCAGAGCGCCTAGCTAGTAAAAGTATTAAAAACGCCCCGATGTACGCACATAATACACGCCCACTTGGACTTTTACTTTTAAACACACCCACTTGGACTTTTGCAAGCCTCATTTGCATAACTACAAAAATGGTCATAACTTGGCCAAAAATGCTCGTTTTTTAAAAATAAAAACGTTACTCTTATCTACATTGCAGCGCCTATCTGCTGCAATAGCAGATAGGGGTTGCAAAATCTGGTGACAGAGCCTCTTTAAAGGAGTTTTCCCATAAGAGACATTTATGATATATCCACAGGATATATCCACCACTGGGACCCTCACCTATCTCCAGCACGGGGCCCCATAAACTCAGTGTTGCGGCTGAATGAGGTGAATTCAACCATAAAAAAGGTTCTATTTGGTCGTGAGTTACGAAGACAGCGTAACTTGCGGAGCTACGCGGTTTCCCTAACTCCCATAGTAGTGAATGGCAGTTACAGAAGCAGCGTAGCATGCAAGCTACTCCGTTTCCGTAACTACCATTAAGTTCTATGGAGCTTACGGAAAAAGCGTAGCTTAGCGAGTTACGCTGTTTACGCAACTCACGAACAAATAGAACCTTTTTTATGGTCGCAATTCACCTCATTCAGCCGTATGGATGTATTCCTCCATTGTGTTTACGAATTCACGGTGTGGTAAAAATGACATGTTAACTTTATTCTGCGGGTCAATATGATTACGGCGATACCAAATTTATATTGTTTTTTTTGAGATGTACTACTCTTGTAACAAAAACCACATTGTTTTGAGTTGCCATATTCTGAGAGCCATAACAAAGAAACAGTGTGGGGGCGAGCGGTCGTTTTTATTGGTACCAGTTTGGGGAACATACAATCTTTTTGTTGACTTTTTATTCCATATTTTGTGTCGTTAAGCTGACCCAAAAACAGCAATTCTGGCGTCTTAATTTATTTATTTTTTACGGTGTTGACCGGGTGGGCTATACAAAGTTGTATTATAATTGTTTGTACTTTTACGGATGCAGCGATACCAATTATGTTTCCTTTTTTACATTACTTTAGGGAGAAAATGGGAAAAAGTTTTTAATAATTGCCCAGCCCTAAGGATGCGTGAATGCGCGTTCCCCGCTGTACTATCCATTTGAGCTAGTCAAAGAGAGGGAGGAGCCTAATGCACGCTGCTTAGAGCGTGCCAGTCATTTTGGGACATGTAGTCTCAGCATGAAGCGGAGTAAACAAGCATGCTCCAAACAATGAAAACAATAGTATCGGTAATTCCCCATTTTTATTCATACAAATATTCTTATGTTGGTTACACTAGAGGAAATTTTTTTTTGGGGCGGGGTGTGAACTTGGAAAACCCCTTTAACTCATATCGCGGAGTTTAATGGTATCCCCCACAAATAAATTCCTATTCCGCTGAAATTGTAATTCATTTTATGCTTTTCCATAAATTGCAGCATCATACATTTTTTTTTTTTTACTTCTTTGCATTTCCTCCTTGTCAGGTTTGTAGAATTTTGCTGATATTTGCTGATGGTACATTAAATGAAAAACTAAAATGTAATTCTATTTCTCTACGTCTTCATACAAATCCTATAGAAAGAGCTGATGGATAACTGTAACCTTCACCTAGATTATGTATATACTATAGACACCTGGTTAGAAACTAAAACAACCTTGTATTTACCTAAGTCATTCAGCCTAATTATCTAGTTCTAAATTGTGTATACTAAGCCGACACTTGGAGTATAAAAAACACTACAATGTATTTACTGATGTCACTCAGGGTGATAAACTGGATTGTGATGCAGCACTATTGTAGCTGTATTCCTACCTCTACCCCCTGACCACATGAAGTGCTATAATATTCACATGGCAGCACGGGTGGTCTGCCGAAACGCTCGCACCAGACTGGTAAGCGCTGTATACTTTTAAAGCAATTACAATGTTAAAGACTGGAATAAACATACTTAAAAGATGCCACTTGGAAAAGTTCAACATAAAAGACAAAGGAGTGGGAACTATTAACTAGTTGAGTGTCAGTAAAGCAGAAAAGGTCACAGGCAATTGTAACAGCGGAGATCATAAATCATTAGTTATGTTATTGCTAAGCAGCTTCTGAAACTGTACTGCCCGCAATTAAGAGAAATGTCATTAAAATAGTGGTCATTTTCTTTGTATGCAAAAACATATCTGATATCATTGGAATCTGTCTGGAAATGGATCTGCTGAGAAAAAAAATAATTTCATTTATATGTTGTATTTAAGGTTTAATAGACTCTTGGAAGGTACGGATTCTCCTTGAGGAGATTTCCTTGATTTAATAGAAATCTTTTTTTAGCCTAGTTTTTAGTTTATTGCGCTACGGCTTTGAACTTTATTTTTATAGTTTTTCCTGGGTTGGACGCCGTTCATCACAGCTCCCAAATGGGGTCGTCACCCAGCTTTCCTTGACTCTAATACGGTAAACAATTTTTTTCATAACCTTGCATTATTTGGCGAATTTACCCATTGATTTAGATATTCTAGACAACGAGATATTCCACATATTCGATCTTGCTCGTCTCTCCTTTCCTTACTTTCCCACACCTTCTCACGCCAAGTCCTAAGATAAACAATTCCATTCTTTCACCGATCCTTTGCAAATTGGTCCAAATACAAAGTTTATTTTCTTAGCCAAAATTTATCTTTGAGCATCAGGAAGAACTAAACACATAAGGTCTTCATCCTTGGCCCGCCTCAAGGCCCCAAGATGATCGCAGCTCTTGGCCACACTGGTGCTATATCTTATCAAAATAACTCCAGCTTCTTGTTCAATCACCAAGTGTCCCAGAGGACTAAACACTTCTACCACTGTTTAGGCCTATATAAACAGTAACAAGTGGTGTGTTGTAGTCTGAATTACCTTTGCTCTCTAGCTCCTAATCTGAGCGTGGTAAGAGAAAAAAACAAAATGATTAACTCTTTTCATGCTTTCATCTAAGAGAACTACCCTGAAAATGTCCCCCCTCCTCCAACATACCCCCCACACGCCACCCAGACTGAAATGAATGCAGGAAGCTATGGAACTCTCCCATAAGCACACACAGGAGTTCAATGCTCACCATAAACTTGTCAGCGAGAAAAGAATTACTCACGGCTCAAAATATAAATCATCTATGGATATTGTAAGCAAATGCCTCCTTTTCCAATTTAATGTAAACAAGTGGTCAGATGGATTCCCTGCCCCCTACTTCAAGACCAAAAAAATCATTTAAAAGTTCACTACACTTGAAAGAAGACTTTGAAAAATAATCAGTGAGTTTCCAAGCCCGCAGAACAGAAGATGCCTTCTATGCAAAACATACAAAGTTCAAAAATTCATAAATATGGCCTGGAGAAACTTAGTTCTGTTTGACAGCGTTCAAGGCTTTAAAAGCAAATTGGAGGAATACACATATGCGGATGTACTGTACGTGTTTGTATGGCCTTTACAATCCATGTGGGCAATTTAGAGAAGGCCCCAAGTCTTGCTGGTCACACAAACATTTTAACTGGTGTTACAGAAGATGTCCTTTAGTTTTAATCTCCAGCAGACAAATCAAAAAGTTTGAAATATTTATTCTGAGATACCACCAACAAAGACTGATAAACTGTTCAAGGCCTAATCATAAATTATCATGGCAACAAAACACTCAATCTAAAATAAAATAAGCAGAAACAACACGAAGACAAAGATACTTCGTACTAAATAATAAAAAAAAACGCAAAAAACAATAAAAAATAAATATGCAAACTTTTTTTTTAAATTCTCAAGAGTGAAATATTTATTGTAAGACGAGCACACCAGTGAAAAAGGTTTTAAATAACAGTAGGTATAAAACATTAGAAAATATCCCCCTGCTATCACTTACATTGGTATGTATTTTAGTCATTTAGTCATTAATAATGTATTATTATATTTTAATTCATTATAGTTACCATCAAAAAATATTACAGAAAAGTGGTAAATCAAAGCTTTCAGCAATTTGAAGACTTAAAATGTTCTATATGCCATTGCAATGTCATTATTTTGGTGGGAATGGTCTTCTTCTTAACACAAATGACAAAAAAAAAAATGAAATACTAGATCTAAGAAAAGGCTCAAAAGTGCTGCGCCCACAAGACGCAGTTTAATTGCGAGTTTATCGTGACTCAAGTTGCAAGTCACCTTGACCCCATTGCAGAAAAAAAAAAACGGAATTATTTATGCACACAAGGCTTCGTATTGCAATTTTTACTGCTGTAGAGATAAAGCCTTCGAGTACCCGATGCGTAAACTCCCAATGCGGGTCAACAGAAAAAATATATATATTGAAAATGACAACGATCATTTGACATTTGACATGTCCATTAAGGGGGGGGTTTAAGACCCAGGAAATCCCTCACAGAATACCTGTACGCAATCTGTATGGCTGACACTCATGACATTCATGGTATGTTGTGTTTTAGACGCTGGCTACATCCGAGAGATAATAAGCTGGGGGGGGGGGGGGGTACGGGTTGCTTTCTGAGCTGGTGAATATACTGATTATTATGATATTTCATGCCCCCTACCTCTAATGCTGGAGATACGTTTTGTTTGTATGTCTTGTCTGTCCCTTTCTCCTTTTCTTATTTATGATTTTTTGTTTGTCTAGTCTGGTAATGGGATTTGGTTTTGCTCAGTGAATTACTTTCGTGAATATTTTTATATTTCGAACATTTTTTTATGCGGGAATTGCCTAATTGCAATTTGGATATATGAAAGTGATTGCCTTTGTTGCACTGCTTTTATAATGTTATATATGATATGTTGTGTTTCTTACTGCAAAAATTGTGTCTTGAAAATAAAGAATTTATAAAAAAGAAAATGACAACAATCTATCTTTTAATTAGATAATCAATATGAGAAATTTGGTACTGTATGCCATGTCACTTCTTTAACTGTTCTTTGAATGTTCCATTAGGGCCCTCCGTCGCAGATCCGGAAGAAATTGTCAGTAACAATAGCGCAGCATGCTTTGCTATTGTTCCCGGTAAGAACACGCACACACTGACAGAACCCAATAAAGTCAACCGCCGGTGGTGTCCGTGGTGCAACGGAACGGTCATGTGCTCCATTTACATGGTTCAATGACTGGAAGGTGTGGGGATAAACAATCATTAATATGATCGTTTGTCCCCATACATTTGAATCTTGTTGGCAGCACATCGCCCCATGTAAACCACCGTTTTTCGTACAGCATAAATGATCTGATCAGCTGATAAACAAACGTTTGCTCCTTTGTCAGCTGATCACTGCCCTGTTTACCCGATCATTGGCCCGTGTAATACCTTTTCTCTAAAAATTCAATTAAACTTATTCCAACCTAAAAAGGAAAAAGGGCCCACGATGAAATCAAATAAACAAAAACAAAATCCCCGTCATTCCCTGTATCTAGTAACCCTGAATCATCTGTTAAAATGGATATAGTCTGAACACATTTAATAGATTTACGTGATATAAGATGGTGTTTCTGTAGTCTATGCTGGAACCTAAAGCTCTATCGTGGGTGACTCATTAGTAAAACTATAATAAAAAAAATGACATTCATTCCATAAAATAGGTCCTACTACAGAATTACAAAACGTCATTCTGTAATTCACATAGACGCTGTATATTAAAACAACATGTTCACATTAAAGAAAATAGGAGTTATAATGGTCTGTTCTCCCTCCCAGCATTTTCTACATATTTAGAGACGAGACAAAAAACAGAACAAAAATGTGAGCTAAATGGGGGTGAAAATTAACACAAGAGGGAAGAAAAAAGGAGAAGCCTACGAGCCGCACATGGTGTTGACACAGGCTGGCTCCTTTCATGTTTTTAATGCTGTCAGTTATCTGAATGCTCAGCATGCATGAATATTGGGTGGCCAGAAGACGGACAAAAAGAAAATAGACTGGGATATATTTACTTTCTGTGAGAATTTTTGGATATTCTGTGTATATACACGTTGAAAGCCCAGTTCTTACTTACAGCAATGTCGCTGTTTTCTTCTTTCACTGGAATAAGTAACAATTCAATATTTTTCATAGAAAGTTATTTTGTTTTGATTTCTTCAGTGAAAGTTTCAGCGCTGGTTATTTGTTAAGAAGCATTGTTAAAGTTTTGCAACTAGCATATGACAGCATGTATCTGATATGATGCAAATTGCTCCTGTTTTAAAAGGGAACCTGTGACGTTGACAATACGTTCCAATCTGCAGTCAGCATGTTATAGAGAAGAGGAGAAGGGAAAATATTCAGAATAATTTGTAATTTATTGATCTAAATCGTTGCACTTTCTATGCTTTGGAGTCCAGTGGGCGGTACTACTCAATGACTGACAACCTTCCCAGTACAGAGATATCAGTCAAACATTGGGTAGCACCTCCCACTGGACATCTAAGCCCAGAATGGGCAGAGGTTTAGATCAATTAATTACAAATGATTCTTATTTTACTTTTTTTAAAAACAACAACTATATCTCACTCTGCTCAGCTTCTAATAGTTTGACACGTTTTTTGACGCGGATACATCAGAAAACGTCCGAAAATGCCTCCCATTGATCTCAATGGAAGGCGGAGGCGTATTTTTCCCGCGAGCGGAAAAACCGTCTCGCGGGAAAAAGAAGCGACATGCCCTATCTTCGGGCGTTTACATCTCTGACGTTCCATTGACATCAATGGGAGGCAGAGAAAGCGTATTTCGCTGCGTTTTTGCCCCTGTGCATTCACAATTTTCTAAACGCTTTGACGTCTGAAATGTTTGCATAGTTAGATATGGTCACAACATTGCTTCGACTATTTTCTCAGTGTACAAACAGGTTTAGCTATAAGTAGGATCATAAATCGCTATTGTTGCCTAATTTTCCAACCAGCAGACAAAAATATAACAATACCACCAAAAAGGCCATACTTACTAGGTAGGTGGGTGGGTGAAAACCCGTTCCCATCAGGACGCAGACGGGTCAAAGAATGCTGCAGAAGGAGTGTGCATTAAATAGTGATAGCCCCTCCCACTAGTCTAGAGGGGAGTGGCAAACTAAGTGCTCAAAGGTGTGCAATAAATGAGTGTCAGTGTAGTGCTAGGGTGTGAATGGATGGTAAAAAATAAATATGTATGTATGAAAGTGTCAGAACTGTGTAATAATGTAATAAAAATAAATAAATAAATAAATAAATGTGATGAATAGGGGTCAGTGCTGTGAATAGTACATGGGGTGTCAGTACTATGTGTAATACGTGGAGGGAAAATATAACAATATCAAACTGGTAAGCAGGATGTTAGATTTTGAAAAAAAAGCTCCAGAAGTAAAGTGAATTTTAAAAGGACAAAAAGCAGTGACCATACAAACGCAAAACATCTAAAAGATTCTGTTTTTAAAGGCTATGTCTAATTTGCAACCAATATTTTTCTATAGCTCCAATGCATCTAAAATAAAGCAATAAAGAAACTTTGGAAATAGTTTGAATAAAAATCTCCTACCATTTGTTACCTAAAGCTCTTATGTAACCCTGTGTCTCCATGGTAACAGACTACAAACCCTGTGTAGTCTGTTCCTGCAGTCATACTCCCCTTCTACCTGTCCTTTATTATTTACTAACTTTCCAATTGTAGGTTACCAAGGGGTATGGGATAGATGAGGGGCTAAACTATAACTGCATGATCAGACTACTCAAGGTTAGATTTGAGTCATTTATTTGCAAAGTTGGACATGGGCTTTAATTTTATACCCACAGAAAAAAACTGTTAACTTTCCGTCAATTACCATTCCACTTTCAGACTAATACCTTAAGGTCATAGCTAGAGATGAGCGAACCGGGACAACCGAAACCGGTTTCGGTCCGAACATCATGAAAAGTTCGGTTCGCAGCGAATCCGAACTTCACCGGGTTCGGCCGAACACGTTTTGACCGAACACGGCTTATGAGTCACTGATTTTCTGGTACGCGACGTCAGGAGATAGTCACTGTCCAGGGTGCTGAAAGAGTTAAGCGATCGGCAGTAACTGTTTCAGCACCCTGGACAGTGACTTCCGATCACAATATACATCAACTTGTAAAAAAAAATAGAAGTTCCTACTTACCGATAACTCCGTGCTTCTTCCTCCAGTCCGACCTCTCGGGATGACGATTCAGTCCAAGTGACCGCTGCAGCCAATCACAGGCTGCAGCCAATCACAGGCCAATCCCAGGCTGCAGCGGTCACATGGACTGCCGCGTCATCCAGGGAGGTCGGGCTGGATGCCGAAAGAGGGACGCGCCACCAAGGCAACGGTGACGCGTTCCCTCTCTTGACATCCTGCCTGACATCCCTGGATGACGCGACAGTCCATGTGACCGCTGCAGCATGCGATTGGCCTGTGATTGGCTGCAGCGGTCACATTGGCTGAAACGTCATCCAGGGATGTTGGGCCGGATGTCGAGAGGGACGTGCCACCAAGGCAACGGCCGGGAGGCCGGACTGAAGGAAGAAGCAGGAAGTTCTTGGTAAGTACGAACGTCTTCTTTTTTTTTTTTTTTTTTACAGGTTGCTCTATATTGTGATCGGAATTCACTGTCCAGGGTGCTGAAAGAGTTACTGCCGATCAGTTAACTCTTTCAGCACCCTGGACAGTGACTATTTACGGACGTCGCCTAGCAACGCTGCCGTAATGCCGGCTGCACACATGTAGCCACCCGTCATTACGGGAGCTCCATACACGATTTTTATGGGCTTTCTTGAATTACAGGTTCAGTCCGAATCAAACTTTTTCAAGAAATTCGGCGAACCAGCCAAACCGAACTTATCATAAGTTCGCTCATCTCTAGTCATAGCCATACAGTAGGTAGAAGATGTTATGCTTTGCAGGTCTATGAAACCAGAAAATAGGAGAGTAAAAAGTTCTCTCACTTATTACTAAATGTACCACAAGAGTATACTGACCTACACTAACATACTAATCTTATGCTCCACGGATGGTACTCCATTTTTATATTCTATCACATGGTTTCACACAGTTGTCAGTGATGTGCCACGGTTTAGATATCCCGCCATATTGCAAAGATTAAGATTTTTTTTTATTCCGGCCCACTATTTAGAGTATGAAGACAAGTCGTATTCAATATAACTGTGGATAGGAAACACAAAGGATAACCATTTGGTATGCCATAGGTATGATGAGGTTTATACATGTCCCTAACATCCTTCACAGCTTTCTTATTCTTCTTTTTAACACTTGTCTAGTTAAAAGAAAAACATTTTCACAGAACTTTTTATACCATACTGGTGTTTATAGATCCCCATTCAGGACCCTTATGTATTAACCTGAGCATAGAGAAGCTTCAAGGAATGTCTCTAGAGGACCCAACAAGTTTGTGCATTACACGTACTGCCCATTATGTAATGCTTCATTTCCCCTGTGGGGGCGCAACAGGAGAATTAAACACTTGCTACCAGGTTCCTCTGCAGATTGAAAATGATCACTGTGGGTCTCAGCTGCTTGTTGTCAGGGAACACAACACCACATGGTTTAAACTACACGGCACAATCATTTTTGTTGGTGCTTTATCCAACAAATTCCCCTTTTAAATAATGCTAGAAAGAAGGAAATAAGCCATATTAATATAAAAAGAATAGGATTAGTTTGATTGTTTCAAGCTTTGGATGGAACACATCCATCTGTGAATCATTATCGATACCAGCAGACATGGCTGGGCACACTACTCATTGATTCCTCACCTATTATGCTGTACGGTTGTGTTTTATTCTTCAGGGAACTGGGAGACAAAGGAAGAAGAGAGCTGATTGTCTTGGCATTTTAATATAAATAATTCTATTCTAATTCAACGCAGATTTCCAGTAGAAATTATAGTAATGATTTATGTAGTATCTGCTCGACATTTTCAAAAGTCAATAGGGCAACGTCTTGATACATCTCCCTTTATTAACATGATGCAAGCAGTGTCCTATAGTGGGTAGATAGAGAATGATTGGAACAAAACAGCTCTTTAATCAATCTTTCAATATAAGAAACACATGTAGAACTGAGCTAGATTGATAATGAGATATAGTGCCATCTTAGACACAGCTTCCTCCCCTAATTGTAGGCAAAAAATTATAACCGCTTTGACCTGGTCTCCTCTCCCAGTTTAAAGAAGTACTCCAGCAATGTTTTATTTTTTTGCCTATACAGTGCAGTATAAACTTATTGTTAAAGAAAACTGTAGAGGCTCATGTGTATGCCTGTTTTAGTTGATGAAGGAATAAAAGCAAAAAAGCCAAAAAAACGGGTGTCTTCTATGCGCTGTTGATCAATAGGATCTTCCAAAGGACGTGTATTCCAAGTTCCTCAAGGATAACGGTATAGTCGGTATTGAAAGGATTTATTGATACAAGAAGATATAAAAACACAACTGTTTAACAATGAACAGTTTCGAAACCGGACCGGTTTCTTCCTCAGGTAGTATGTAAATGAAAGGGTGGGGTGTCGGTTAAATAACCGAGTGAAAGGTCAATTAAAAACAAGAACTACCGGGTCAGATACACAAATAAAAACACCAACTCAAATTACATATCAGAGTGTACATATGATTACAGTCAAAGTAAAAAAATATAAAATATAAAATAAAATATATGATATATATGAACTATGTACAAATGTCCAATGAAAGATGATTCATTTCTGTGTGTTATGCTTGGAATATGTCCAGCTGTTGAAAACATCCTGTATTAAACGGGATTGAACGTATACATATATACCCAAAAAATTTTGTACTTCAAGTTCTCAAACCGGGTCCTATGCTGCAAGCTGATCCTGCCACCAATCTACCGTGGAGGCTACCTAAGTGGAATTTGTTACACTGGATGTTATGCTCCCAGCATAACCCCACCAGGTGAGCGTATTTAGAACCTTGTTCACACGTGTAAAATCACAGTGTCACGCACTATTGTGCGCTTTGTGTTTTTTCTACCTTTCTCCAGCATGTTTTAGTTGATGAGCCATTTATGAGTTGTCGGCCGTCTTGGTTCCATCTTTCCCTCTGATATGGCTCCCTTAATGCAGCCTACATTTTCCATCATGCGTCTGGCTTTGCAGAGGCAGTGGAGTTTCATCACACTGCCCTTGCTCTTCTCTAAGTCCTATCTTAGTGCAGAAAGTGATAGATCAATGACATAGAACTTCTGTCCTCACACTGCAAAGTCTCACTGTATCATATGCAGCTTCAGCCTGTCTACTCTGCCTCCTGCTTAGGGTTTTCCATGTCAGCTCTTACGAGAAATCCTGACTAGTGAGGAGCAGCATCTCATAGAAATAAACTGCACTCTCTGCACACAGCACTCACAGATAGTTTAGACAATTATCGGAGTAAGGGAAGTTTTATAACTGCAGCTAATCATTGTATGGACTCACTTATGTCACTGCACTCCTGGTCCCTTTTATAGGGCAGTCATGATCTCTTCATCAGCACTATATGTATACATACATAGGAACATGGAGGGTGAAGCTGGGTGGGGTCTCAGGAGAAATTGGATTGGTTATAATGTAATCCCGTAGTTCACAGGAAGTCATGGACACACAGGAGAAAATGACCT
The DNA here is from genome assembly GCF_050947455.1 of Rhinoderma darwinii. Classification (NCBI taxonomy): domain Eukaryota; kingdom Metazoa; phylum Chordata; class Amphibia; order Anura; family Rhinodermatidae; genus Rhinoderma; species Rhinoderma darwinii. The sequence goes on from NC_134691.1 coordinate 51,045,006, forward strand.
CCTCTCTACACGAGAGCTTGGTCTATTTTGGTGGTCAGACAGATCACATGACACAGCTGCCCATAATGAAGGTGCTCAAAATGTATGGATGCAACTGAGCTGGATAGAAACAAATGACACTGCTACAATATTGATGGTGAGCTAGAATTATATATGCGAACGAAAATTTTGCTGGAGTGTTTCTTTAAGAACTTTTCACTAAAAAAATTAGATGAGAGATTTTCATTGATTTAGACAGCATCCACCAACATTCTCACGTTTATGGAGACATGTCCCCATATCTGTTCCCCAAAGTCTACTGCCAAGGGCAACATTCAATTGCAAAAAAAGTGAACCCCTTGGAATTACCAGGATTTCTGCATTGATTACTAATGAAATGTGGTCTGACTGTTATCCAAGTCACAATTATAGACAAACACAATCTAACTCAACTAATAACACACAAACAGTTGTACTGGTCTTTTATTGAGCATATGGAGTAAACACCCAGAGTGCAGGAAGAAAAAGTAAGTGAAAGTCTGTGTTAATGACTGCTCCAAGAGCTTATTGGCAATAGGTGTTTAATTTAAGAAGATGGGATTTGAAGTGTGGGTTTCACATGTGCTTTGCCCAATAATAAAGGCACACAAGGCCTGGTTACGGACAAAGCTGCTCTTCTCAAGAAAGATTGGTTGGCGTAAACCATGCCTCAAATAACTTTCAGAATACGTGTTATAGAGACGCATGAAGCTGGAAAACGCTATAAAAGAATTGCTAAAGACCTGGGTGTACATCAATCCAAAGTTAAATAAATAGTCTATAAATAGAGAAAATTCAGGACTGTCGCTACTCTCCCTAAGAGTGGATGTGCTTTTTAGATCATTCCAAGAGCACAATGAGCAATCCTGAAAAGGTGAGAAAGAAACCTAGGGGAACAGCAAAAGACCTTCTGAAGATTCTACAAATTGCGAAAAACTCTGCTCATGTGTTCATTATTAGAAAAACGTAGCATTTACTGATTAAATCTTGGATGGGTTTTATGGATGTACATATTTCGAATTCATTTGTCAGATTAAGCCACTTTTATACTTAAATAATACTGTAAGTTAAATCACCAAAATTCAACCCTACTATGTTGTCTAACTTTCAGTAGAATAATAAAAATGCTAAATTAGGTTGTGAAAATAAACGTTATTTTGGAAGAAGGGCTTTATTACTATGTTTAGCATTGCACTAAGACAATAAGAAAGCAAAGGATTTTTCTGGCAGCATTAGAATATACATTAAATGGTCACTAACTTTTCAAAAACTTTGCATAAATCAATAGTACAAACAAACTTTGTAATATATCTTATTAGAAAAAAATGCCTCTTTCTTCACTTAACAGGCCCCTTTCCTTCCATCCCCCAACTGTTCACTCACTCTGAATTGACGGCTTTTTCCATCTCAAGAGGAGACAGACAAACAGCTCACTGAGGGATGGATCAGGTTACAGATGCCCATAGAAGTCTATAAAGAGGGGAGGAGGGAGCAGGTGTAGAGTTAGAGGCAGATGAAAACACAGACGCTGCTGCAGATTCTATTAAGTGTTATAACTCACCCCAATGCTGGAATCTCAGCTACACTGCTCATTCCTGCTGTATAATCTTCCTCCATGCTGCTGCTGGTTCTATATATATATGATTGAGATAGGAGAGCAGAATTCTCCTGCTATATGTGTACAGTATATAGAATTCATGATAGCCGTTAGCCTCCTCCCGCTAGCTCAAAAAAAAAACAACCTAAGAATTAGAGATACAGCCTGCAGAGGGGAAAACTGCTAAAAAATGCAGAATGTAAGTCATATAATGGACAGAAATAATGTTATTTCTCATGTACACATCTATGACAGTTTATTCTGAAAAGTCACCTAAAAGGATAGGTATGCTTTAAAGAGGTTCTGTCACCAGATTATAAATGCTCTATCTCCTACATAATCTGATTGGTGTTGTAATGTAGATAACAGCAGGGGTTTTTATTTTGAAAAACGATCATTTTTCAGCAAGTTATGAGCAATTTTAGATTTATGCTAATTCGTTTCTTAATGACCAACTGGGCGTGTTTTTACTTTTTAACAACTGTGTGTTGTACAGAGGAGTGTATGACGCTGACCAATCAGTGACCAATCAGTGTCATACACTTCTTATTGTTCCAGCTCAGCGTAATTGTGCAGTGAAAGAAGCTGGGCTGGAACAATGAGAAGTGTATGGCGCTGATTGGCCACTCACTTGGCAGCAGAGGGAAAAATTGCTAAAAAAAATGTCATATACATGTCATATAATGGCCAGAAATAGTATTATTCTTCATGTACTCACTTACGACAGCTTATTCTGAAAAGTCATCTGAAGAGTTAGGTTCACTTTTATGACTCAAATATTTAGCTCAAAGCTGGAATGGCACCATGCTGACAGCAGAAGAGTGATAGAAATATGGCCGCAGTTCAGATATGTGGCGATTCACAGTATTACAACCTTCGCTGATTGAAGTGAATGAGAGAAGGCTGTAACAGAGTGAACCGCTGCTTCTGCAGTTTTGGCAATTCACAGCACAAAGAGTGACAGAAATGAAGGGAAAGCAGCACTCGTAGGAGAGCTGCGGCCCATTCAAAACAGCTGATCAGCAGGGGTCTCAGCAGTCGGACCCTGAGCGATCAATTTTTAGGGACTAGAAAATCCCTTTAAATACAATTTTAAGGTGGCATTGGCAAATTATATTCATTTACATGGTACCACCTGCTATGGTCTAAGTAACATGTCATTGCCATCCAACATGCATTGCTGTGGATGTGCTGAGATACAGTATCGTCCGCCAGAAATGAAAGCTTCTGACTGAGACGGGGAACTTGTCCAGTTGAAACTACACTCCCTAAATCACGAGCAGACACAATATTGCTATGAAATCTCAATATGGCGTGTCAAGTTAGATTTCTATGTTTTACAAGGACAGAAAAATTAGAAATTCCAGAGCATACAAAAATAATATATAAATATATTGAAAGAAAAAACTATTTCCTAATCTAGTACCGTATGTAACATCAACTTTCCACTGCCTGGGAAAAAACATGTGGGATTCTTATTGACAATCTGGTAGAAATATGTTCGCTTCTCTTAGAAAAACGATTGTTTTTACATTTGCTTTCTAGTCTCATGGTGTATTAAATTGCACCAGCTCATTTTTCAATTGCCAAAAGCAATTTCCCAAACACTTTGCCCCACCCTATGCTCGATCTTCTGCCAGGTTACTACAAGGCTGCAGCCAAATGAAGAAGTCTTGTGAAGGAACAGATTCTGCTTTCCAGAAGTGGTCAAAAAACATATGAAAATGTATACATGAGAGAGGACTGCGTATAACAAACCCAATACTAGCAGAGCTGCGCTAACACGTTGCACCTGACTGGATATTGTCAGAAATTCGGCAGCGTTTACGCTCTTTGTGGATATACCCTATAAATGAGGAAGGGGTTTCCTTGCTTGGTAACTATGTCATATGCATTGCACTTCATGGATAAGTCCAACAGAATGCACAGATTCTACAACAAAGTAACACTTAAAGGGTCATCCAGTTTGGAGAATGCATTTTTATCCAGATGGGTTCCCTGAATATTTCTGGGATTCCTAAGCAATTAGATGTAATGTGTGGGGGAACCTGTCAGCAAGCGTTGCAATGGGCTGTCTATGTAAAGCATGGACCTGCTGGGTCCTTTAGAGGGATATTATTTGTGGCCAAACTCTGCTCAAATCCTTAACTAAGAATTTGAAAATGTTTTTTCCAAACCCTCGAAGATTTTTTTTTTTATAAATTCTTTTATTTTCCATTTTCAAAAACACATAAAATAATGGTGCAGACCAAAGCCGCACTGACATCGGCCAACAGGCCAGCAACTGGAAATTACAAAAGTACAAAGATCACAGAGAAATAAACAACATACTTAAATCAATAAGGATAGAGAAACTCTGGTATGCACCCTGAACCCGCAGCCATGCATAATAACCCGTAAGAAAGAACAGGAAAGCAGTAAAAAGAGAAGAGAGAACAGAAAGGAGAGAGGAAGGGGAAAGAACTGACCTGACCCACTGGACCCAATGACCGAACCCTCTAAGATTTTATAAGTGTGCAAACTTGATTATTACAAACATAGAGCCATGGTGGTTCTGGGGTATTTTTACATAATTACCGAGCGAGGTAAGATATTCTTTTCCTTCTTTTATAAATTACACAGGAAAAACACTTTAAGGGCCCTTTATACGGAAAGATAAATTGCGAAAACGAGCGCCAATAACTGATATATGCAAGTCGTTAACATTCCCAAAACGTGCATTTATATGTTACACTACTTTTGTGTTTTTTATCGTAACTGCGATGGCTTGTCTTACATCCTCTCATGCAGTTTCCATTAGAAACAACAGTCGGATGCCAGATTACGCGAGTGTTGCGAGAAAATTATTGCTGGTCATACACTTGAAGCACATGTTCACACTAAACAATGAATGGGAATCTTCCATCTAACGATCGTTTCGGTGATTGCCGCCCCATGTAAAAGGCCCTTTAATCTACCTGACTGATAATATGCAGTAAGAGCAATAATTGAGGACTGGTGACAGTCTGACTAATGAAAATTAACTTAGCAGGAAAATGAATCAGAATTGCTTAACAGGTATTCTTGGTCATTAGTCAGTGTCTCTCTTAGGGTAAGTTCATACAGGGTGGATACGCTGTGTAAGAACACACAGCGTATCCACCTTGGACACTGCAGGGAATTCCGCAGAAAAACCGCACAACATTGTGGTGCAGTTTTTCAGCCGGAAATGTCTACTGCGGAAAATAGCAGGTTACAAGAAAACAAAAGGTCATACTTAGGCCCCATGCCGACGACCATAAAAATCGTCAGTAATTGCAGACCACAATTACAGACCCATTCAATTCTATTGTCCATGGACACCTTCCCGTTTATTTACGGGAAGGTGTCCGGCCCGTAGACGTGTACCGTAAAAGATAGGACATGTCCTATCTTTTGCTTTTTATGGTCCTTGCTCCCATGCTTTGTATGGGAGCACGGGCTGAAAATGCAGGCAGCTGCCCGCGACCCTGCCCACAATCACGGCCGTGATTACGGGCACGGCCGTGTGCATGAGGCCTTACCCGAACGTCCTGCAGCACGGCCTCCTGGGATGACATTTCATTCCATGTTACTGCTGCAGCCTGTGATTGGCTGCAGCGGTCAGATGGGATGAAACGTCATCCCAGGAGGTCAGGCTGGACGCAGAAGCAGAGTGTTCTGGGTAAGTATAAAAAAAATGTTTCTGAGTTACGATTGTTGCGGCGGAATTGTAGCTTTTGATCCGCAAATATCACAACATGTGCTATTTGTTGTGGATTTTAGGGAAAACCAGCAACAGAAGAGCAGCAATTCCGCAACATAATTTGACATACTGCGGATTAAAATACCGTACCCCAAGTCAATTTATGAACATTTTTTCGGCTGATTTTTTATGCAGCGTATGGATGAGATTTGTTCAAATCTCATCCAGTTTGCTGCTACTGTAATATGCTGCAGATTTACCGCAATGAAATCCATTATGGAAAATCCGCAGTATTTATGCTACGTGTGAACCCGTCCTTACTGTAAATAATACAAACGATACATCAGTGAAATTGATACATTCTTTGCTCGTGTATCAATACTTGTCAGATACGATTTTCAGAAGACTGGGAAGTCTCTTGAGTGAGCTGTAATAGTGGCCAAAACACAGAAACAACCGAGTAATGGATGAATTAACCTTTTTGATAAGGAATCTTTTGATGATCGATATCACGCTCCCCTACATGTGGGGAGAGGTAACAATATTTTGCTTCCCCATTACACAAGGGACAAATCATCTAATGTGAACCTAGATGACATGGCTCATTCTTAGATCTGTCATGTATCCCTCACACAGCCAGAAACCACTTTACCTGACTGCATTTTGTTGCAGTGTTTGGCTGGCCTGGATTTTGGAAAAGGTGCAGCTAATGTGGGAACTGAAGTCCAGATCATGAGACAATCTTCCTGGCCTCAGACCACAGGCTGGTGAATCATGAATGGGGAAGTTTTCTGTCTCAGGAGGAAATATATGACTGCACTTTTCTGCTTCCATTTAACCTGAGGTAATCTCTCATGCAGAGTTAGCTCTTTTTGACACAAAATGACATCAGTCAGCGAGGCAAACCCATCACCACAAGTCATGTCTAGTAAAGTTTACCCACCCACACAGAATAGTTATGGAAAACCGGACAACGTCACTGGCGTAGTGTCTACTCATTATTTCATCAGTGCTATATTTCCAGATTGATGAAATAAGGGAATAACATTGTACCATCACTGAACTGCAAAAATTCTGCCGCAAAATGGTGACGCTGTTTAAAATATGGTAGGAAAAGTTTATAATCAAAAGCATGACTGCAACTGTGTAAATCTGTGCGATAATGTTGCAGCAATTGGCAAAAACATTATCTGTGTATATATATATATACATATACACACACACACACACACACACACACACACATACACCGTGTTCCAAATTATTATGCACATTGGATTTAAGTGCCAAACATTTAATTATTAGTTTTTCAATTAAACTCATGGATGGTATTGTGTCATAGGCTGGGTTCACACTACCTATTTTCAGGCGTAAACGAGGCGTATTATGACTCTATTTACGCCTGAAAATAGGGCTACAATACGTTGTCAAACATCTGCCCATTCATTTGAATGGGTTTGCCGACGTACTGTGCAGACGACCTGTAATTTACGCGTCGTCGTTTTGACAGCTGTCAAACGACGGCGCGTAAATTGACTGCCTCGGCATAGAAGTGCACGTAATACGAGGAGGAGCATTTACGTGTGAAACGAGGCAGCTGTTTTCTCTTGAAAACAGTCTGTCTTTTCACACGTAAATGCCTGCTATCGTGTGAACATACCCTTAGGGCTCTTTGGGTCATTGTAATCAATCTCAGACACCTGTGATAATTCGTTTGCCAGGTGTGCCCAATCAAAGGAAAACTACTTAAGAAGGACGTTCCACATTATTAAGCAGGCCACAGGTTTCAAGCAATATGGGAAAGAAAAAGGATCTCTCTGCTGCCGAAAAGCGTGAAATAGTGCAATACCTTGGACAAGGTATGAAAACATTGGATATTTCAAGAAAACTTAAGCGTGATCATCGTACTGTGAAAAGATTTGTGGATGATTCAGAGCACAGACGGGTTCGTTCAGATAAAGGCATAATGAGGAAGGTTTCTGCCAGACAAAGTAATAGGATTAGGAGAGCAGCTGCTAAAATGCCATTGCAAAGCAGCAAACAGGTATTTGAAGCCGCTGGTGCTTCTGGAGTCCCACGAACCTCAAGGTGTAGGATCCTCCAGAGGTTTGCAAGTGTGCATAAAGCTATTATTCGGCCACCCCAAAACAATGCTCACAAGCAGAAACGGTTGCAGTGGGCACAGAAATACATCAAGACTAATTTTCAAACCGTGTTGTTTACTGATGAGTGCAGTGCAACCCTGGATGGTCCAGATGGATGGAGTAGTGGATGGTTGGTGAATGGCCACCATGTCCCAACAAGGCTGCGACGTCAGCAAGGAGGTGGCGGAGTCATGTTTTGGGCTGGAATCATGGGGAGAGAGCTGGTAGGCCCCTTTAGGGTCCCTGACGGTGTGAAAATGACCTCTGCAAAGTAAGTAGAGTTTATGACTGACTACTTTCTTCCGTGGTACAAAAAGAAGAACCGTGCCTTCCGTAGCAAAATTATCTTCATGCATGACAATGCACCATCTCATGCTGCAAAGAATACCTCTGTGTCATTGGCTGCTATGGGCATAAAAGGATAGAAACTCATGGTGTGGCCCCCATGTTCCCCTGACCTCAACCCTATTGAGAACCTTTGGAGCATCCTCAAGCAAAATATCTATGAGGGTGGGAGGCAGTTCACATCAAAACAGAAGCTCTGGGAGGCTATTCTGACATCCTGCAAAGATATTCAAGCAGAAACTGTCCAAATACTCACAAATTCAATGGATGCAAGAATTGTGAAGGTGATATCAAAGAAGGGGTCCTATGTTAACATGTAACTTGGCCTGCTAAGTTTTTTTTGATTAAAAGAGCTTTTGATTTATGTAAATATGACCTCCTGATGCTGCAAATTCAACAAATTACCATTTTAGTTCTCTTTACAACCTTTAAAATGTTTTGATCTCTGTTTTGCATAATCATTTGAAACAGTGCATTTTGAGTTTTTTACTTCTAAATCTTACCTGCAAACGCTGATGCTGCTGCAGAATCAACTGTAGCCTCTGGTGCCGATGTGGCCGTCACGATGCAGGACCTGTGAGTGACGTCACAGATCTGCACTGTCAGAAGCTGGGCGTTCTGAAGAGAAGAGGATGTTACTTCTCTTCAGAGCGCCCAGCTAGTGAAAGTATTAAAAACGCCCCGATGTACGCACATAATACACGCCCACTTGGACTTTTACTTTTAAACACACCCACTTGGACTTTTGCAAGCCTCATTTGCATAACTACAAAAATGGTCATAACTTGGCCAAAAATGCTCGTTTTTTAAAAATAAAAACGTTACTGTAATCTACATTGCAGCGCCTATCTGCTGCAATAGCAGATAGGGGTTGCAAAATCTGGTGACAGAGCCTCTTTAAGGCCCATAATCACGGCCCGCGATGGCGAGAACGGCCAGCCACGACTGTTGCATTTTCGTACAAAGTATGGGAGCACGGCCCGTAAAAATCGAAAAGTAGGACATGCTCCATAATTCCCGGCAAGGTTTTACGGCACGGATACCTATCCGTAGTGGTACGGAAAGGTGTCCGCGGCCAATAGAACCAGGATGGGTCCGTAATTGCGGACCGTATTGCGGTCCACGATTACCGAGTTTTTTTTACAGTCGTGTGCATGGGGCCTAACAGGAAACATTAGTGGCTTATCTATTTATTATTATATCATAATTATCTATTATTTATTTAGCGCCGACATGTCTCTATTTTCAACCGTACTAATTGTGTTACTATGTAACTAGGTCTCAATCTTATTAAAATAAACGCAATCATTTACCTCTGCAATTTGCCTAAATGGGAGCTTACAATATATTATCTCAAGTACATGGATGATATGAAGAAACCCAAGCACTAGGAAGAAAAACACACAAGGGAGTAGAACATATAGGGGTAATGGTAGTATGCCACCAGGCCAAACAATTTTGGCCTAGTGACAGTCTACCTTTACATTGTTTTAAATCGACTGAGAATAAATAAAGAACGTATATATTGAAGAATGCCTGGTGAAGTATAATTTACATAGATGTTTTCATGATGATGGTTGCAATGCTTTATGTGCTGACAGTGTACTCATTCATCACAAACACTTACCTCAGTAGTGGTCCCAATATCAGCAGATGGGCTACATGTGCTGGCATCCTGAGGCGCCGTGCCAACACTGCTTCTGATCGGCGAGCTCGGAAATGGAGCAGCCGAGGAGTCAAAGTACATTGTTGACTGATACAAAACTCCTTTCTTCTGAATCTTCTCCCACACTTTGCTCATGGTGTCAGTCAGCTGATATAACAATTGCACCTAGAAAGGTGAAAAATATAAATAAATAAATTAAGACTATCAAACTCATAACAAAAACATACTCCCGAATGACCTTAGTATACAAGGAATATTCTGAAGAATCAAGAAGGATCTTTTATAAGGAGACAATCTCAGGACCTATTAAGCAATTCTGATTTAATAAAGGCTGAGTCCCCTGTTCGAGATCCTACTCTATCAGCCAGTGTGGATAGTCCACACAAAGAGATTCTAGAAAACCGAGTGCTTCCTGCATTACATGCAGTTCCCTTTGTGCACTGACAGGACCACCCGCCGTAACCCCCTTATTGGAGGCAACGTAAATATTGTGTCTCAGAGTGGCCATAGACGCACAGATAAATCCAGCAGATGCAAGGCATCTTTCAAATCACGTTGTGGAGATCCACCCCCCTGTATGTCTTTTTAGATCAGAAGGAGTTTTGAGTCCAGGATTAGGGGAAGGGGAAACATTCCTTAAAGAGGCTCTGTCACCAGTTTATGACTGCCCTATCTTCTACCTAATCTAATAGGTGCTTTAATGTAGATAACAGGTTGTTTTTTTTAAACGTTTATTTTTTACCACGTTATAATCATTTTTAGTTTTATGCTAATTAGTTATAAATGCCCAACTGGGAGTTTTTTTACTTTCCACCAAGTGGGCGTTGTAAAGAAAAGTGTATGATGCTGACCAATCAGCATCATACACTTCTCTTCATTCCTGCCCAGCTTGTTTCACTGCACAGCGTGATCTCGCAAGATCACGCTGTGATGGGACTTCCTCCCACAGGTCCTTCACCGGAGCCATGGAAGACTGAACAGACCGCCTCCAGCCGCTGCAGATTCAGATAAACGTCCTAGCATGGCTGGAGGCGATGTCTGTAAACTCTTCCGTCGCTCCCGTGAAGGAGAGATCACGCTGTGCTGTGAAACAAGCTGGGCTGGAATGAAGAGAACTGTATGACGCTGATTGGTCAGTGTCATACACTTTTCTTTACTATGCCCAATTGTTGAAAAGTAAAAAAAATGCCCAGTTGGGCATTTAGAACAAATTAGAATAAAACTAAAAACGATCATAACTTGGTCAAAAATAAACGTTTTTCCAAAAGAAACAAAAAACTGTTATCTATATTAAAATGCCTATTAGATTATGTATAATAGAGGGCAGTTATAAACTGGTGACAGAGCCTCTTAAATACTTCCTTTGGGAATATTTCCCTTCCCTCTCTGATCCTTCTTTTGATCTAGAAAGGCATACCAGGAGAACAAGTCTCCAGAACGTGATGAGAAAGAGGCCTTATATCTAAGGAGAAAACTAGAAATATACAAAAAACATATAGCGCTCCATGGTACAGAACCTTCAGAAAGTAAAGAAATGCTGAAAAGAAGTGACAGTTGTTGCACTTACCTTATAGAAATGTGCTCAAACAGGCACAACCTGTGACAAGGTAAGTAATTGATAACTGGTGTAAGATGCTGCTCGCCTGCCCTGGGGGATGGATCTGTAGGACCACAGCCATCAGAAGATAGAAATATGGAAACAAAAACAAAAAAATGCAGGGTTCTTTGAATGCTGCTACACTCCTCAACATTGAAATTGCAACACCAAGAAGGGCACGCCGTAAGGTTATGCAAATCGAGAAAGTAGCAAATGTCGCCAAGATCTGTAAATTATGAAATATTCAAGCACCTAGCTCCAATCTGTGGCATGTGGGATGGGGGGGGGAATAAAATCCTGATTGAAAGCAAAACTATTTAGTCACATGAAACCTCAAAATCGGATTAAGCGGTGTGGTATGATTGCGCGATGCCACCTGTTCATCGACGTGCCAGTTATTGCCAATTGTCGCAAACTAAGAGGGACAGAATCCTTGAACTGAGAGACCTTGGTTTATCACTCTGGTAGATCGCTACGTGCCTAGGCCGAGATGTCAGCACTGTTCAACTTTGCGTGTCCCGGAAGTTGGTAGAACAACGACAAACGGGAATGGCAGGTGCACGGAGGCGAACATCTGCACAAACGGATCGTCTGATTGGAATAATGTTGCGTAGTGATCCATTCTTTACTGCAAGTGACATTGAACATCCTATCCCAAGCCTAGGGCAGCAACCAGTGTCGACACAAACCATCAGAAGGTGTTTGCACGACATTGGGCTACGACCCAGATGTCCAGCTACAGGTGTTCCATTGGGACCGCTCTCAAAGGCTATCATGGTGCACAGCAAGTCAGCGATGGAGGCTAAAATGATGGTCTATCCTCTTCAGCGATGAGTCCCGCTTTTCTTTCAGATGCAAGATAGTCGGAGATTGGTCTGGAGACCACGTGGGCAACGCCATGAAGAGGCCTACACAAGGGAACGTCACATCGGTCCTACTCCCGGGATTATGGTGTGGGGTAGTATAATTTACGGTAACTGGACCCCTCGTTTCACTTTTAGATATACTAACAGCTCGCCATTATGTTGATTTGGTCGTAGAACCAGTGGTATAGCCTTTTCTCTAAAGTGACCCAGAAGCCGTTTTTCAACAGGACAACGCCAGGACGCATGTTTTGTGCAACCTGCGTAGCCTAAACGAGCTACCATAGCCTGCAGCTTCTCTGGACTTGTCTCTCTTCAAGCAGATCTGGGACGTCATTGGTCGGCAATTGCAAAGGGAGTTGCCAGCAGCCAATCTTGATGATTTGCGTGCCCAAGTGCATTCAGCGTGGCATAACATTCCTCAGACAACCATTAATAACCTCATTGATATCATGCCAAGGAGAGTAGGTGCATGTATTTCTGCGCGTGGTTTTCATACTTGATACTGAATAAACCAAATTGTTTAGAATATTTTGTTTCCATTTTTTTATCATTTGCATATTATTAACATGTCTACCAATCCTGTAATTTCTACAATTACAAAACATTGTCTTCTTGGTGTTGCAATTTCAATGTTGAGGAGTGTATAACCGCACTTGACACGTCATGTAGTGGAAGGAATGATGCTTTATGAACAGATAATAGTAGACAACGCTTCTTGGCACCTGTCCTGTCCGGTGCCAAAATGCACTGTCTTCTTTTATCTACCAGTAAACCATCATTCATTCCACTACCTGAAATGTCAAGTGCGGTTATAACAGCGCTCAAATTACCCTGCATTTTTTGTTTTTGTTTCTGTATTTAAATCTAAGGATATAATGGTTTACCATGAATAGATTTTCAATACAGAATTTTAAGTCAATATACAATTATGTCCACCCTTAACTTTTCCTGAATTGTGCGAAGTTATACAACTTGCCATAACACCAATTTAATACAATGTCACTCAATCCAATAAAAAAAACTTGTGTTAACGTCTATTTTTTTATTTTTTTTTATTTTTTTAACATGGGAGTCTATGGGCTACGGATTGTATCCTTTATAGGCAATTATCAGAGCCATCTGGTAAAAAAAAAAAAATGTATATGTAAACCATACGGTTTTTAACATGGGAGTCTATGGGCATCGGATGCAATCTGCCAGAGGCATCCGTTTTCCTTAAATGTTTGTATAACATCTCTCGCTACACATCTCAGGATGAGAGATTAGTTAAGGAAAAACACCTATGTACGATGGTTAGGTTTACATATTAAGATTGTAACTGTGACCAGAGAGATGTTTCGATGACTAGTACTGGAAAGACTATGTAAGATGCACATGGAGACCGAGAAATATTCAGTAAAGTTTCTATTTTATAGAAAAATTTGTTCTCATCACAGCAATAGACAGTTCCGCTATTTTCCATAATTCAATGATGTAACCCGCAGAACGATAAACCGATCAAGAAATGTTTTAACAGGTCAGAAAATACTCTGATCTCAATGATCCAACTTTGCAGCAGTCTGCCACATGGCCATTAACCGCATTGCTAAACAGAGGCAATTCGTAGTAAAACACCTGTGGTTTTTGGACACGTGTCACACTCCCTTACTGTGTGAACCCAGCCGAACAGTTTAGAGCACGGTGAAAAATACACATGGATTTTTATTAAATAAAACCATCTGAAAAAGAATCGAGACCGGGATTCAAGGTATTGCGGTGATTGCTAAACATTCAATGGTTTCTTCTAGAAATAGGGAAATTTCACAAATAAAATACATGAGCACAGACAATGAGCTTGGGTTGAGTGCTCAGCCAACGTCATGAAGAAATGTATATATGCCAGTACCATAGCCCACTGGGAATTGTCATTGCAATATTCACAGAACAAAATGTTTAACTTCCACATTGTTTGACTAAGTTGGAAGATATTTACACAAGCGTTCATAAATAAGCATTAATCACGGGATGTATATGACAACACGTTTAACATGCAGTGTATAAAACATGGCGCATACAAGAAATAAGGACAAGGTCTGGATGCCGACCACAGCTGGATGCCATATATTCCCTACTGAATCAATGGGAACTTTTTCCCCTATATATATTTATATATTTCTAAGACGTCTCGGCCTGGGGACACATGCAGCTTTGATGCCGACTTATATGGACAAAACAGATGCAGGAAACACTAGGGTCAATCTGCATTCAATGTTACACAGGGCTCGATTTCTGTATATGATGAAAGCTTTCAACACTACACAATTCAGAAAAATTTACATAAATGCTCCTTGAACTTCTGTGCTTTATACTTATTTGCCTAAGTGTCGCTCTGAGCAATTTTATCCATCTATTTGTAGGAACACTTGACCTACAGTACAGCTCGGAACATAAAAATGAAAATGACGCTAGCACTGATGAGCCCACAACTGGTAAAACTCTTTCTCTCTCTTTGTAGATTTTTTTTTTTTTTTTGTGTGTGTGGGATTTTGTTTCTAGTTTTAAACATGTGAATAATGGTAATTTGTAAAGTTATTTTGCCTAATGGTTTAAGGCCAAGTTCACACAGGGACGTTCTGCTCAGAGAGATGAGTCAACTATCAAATCTAAAAATACAGATTTTTAACGCATTAAATACACAGTAGCAAGAAACTTTAACTTAACTTTCTGAATGAGTTTTCAATGGCTTTTGTTGTGAGATATCACGCCGCCGCAAGTTACCAGTATCAAGATAAACTTGGCTACATCTGTACCGTAATGTAGTGAAAACATACACATGGTTCAAGAGATTGTGGTGCTATGGTGATTTTTTCTTACAACATACATATGAATATGTAGTTGTATTTTATTGTGCTTTTTCCATTTAAGTCAGTGGTTCCCAATCAGGGTGCCGCGACACTCCTCTGAACCACTGCCACGGCCGTGCTTTCTCTCCTCCTCCTCTCAGCGCAAAGTGCATGTGAGGAGATTTTTTGCAGCCCCCTTGTAGATAGCACCCCCCACCCCCGTAGATGGTACCCCCCCATCCCTCCTCCCTATACATAGCGCCACTGTAGCTCCTTAAAGGAGCGGAATCTCTGTGTAGCCGGGGACTCCGCTCCT
This sequence comes from Rhinoderma darwinii, assembly GCF_050947455.1. Taxonomy (NCBI): domain Eukaryota; kingdom Metazoa; phylum Chordata; class Amphibia; order Anura; family Rhinodermatidae; genus Rhinoderma; species Rhinoderma darwinii. The sequence goes on from NC_134691.1 coordinate 51,060,080, forward strand.
CGACGCAGCACTTGATGTCTCTGTCCATAAATGGACAGTGACATCAGGGGCAATCCCTGAAGCAATTGCTATTGCTCAGCTATTTATAGGGATGTATGTAGCAGTGCTGAAACTATCTATCAGAAAACAATAGTACATTTCATTGCTGCCGCATTACAACATTTACCACCTTATAGTATTATTATATTGTTGTGAATCACATGTCTGTTGCCGGCGAGGTGGCCGAGGATTTGGCTCCAGGAGAAGCCCCTGACGTGGAATCCCCGGTCACAGTGTCGGCAACGATGAGGACGGGGTTTCCGCTTCAGGAATCTATGTCATATATGGACAAAGACATCAAAGGAGCGGAATCCCCGGCCACCGGGGGATTCTGCTCCTTCAGGGTGCTACAGTGGCGCTATCTACAGGAAGGGGGGGGGGTGCTATCTATAAGGGGGCTGTGTGGCACTACCTACAAGGTGACTGTGTGGCACTACCTACATGGGGGCTGTGTGGCACTACCTACATGGGGGCTGAGTGGCACTACCTACATGGGGGCTGAGTGGCACTACCTACATGGGGGCTGTGTGGCACCACCTACAAGGGGGCTGTGTGGCACCACCTACAAGGGGGCTGTGTGGCACCACCCACAAGGGGGCTGTGTGGCACTACCCACAAGGGGGCTGTGTAGCAATACCTACAAGGGGGCTGTGTAGCAATACCTACAAGGGGGCTGTGTGGCAATACCTACAAGGGGGCTGTGTGGCACTACCTACAACGGGACTGTGTGGCACTACCTACAAGGGGGCTGTGTGGCACTACCTACAAGGGGGCTGTGTGGCACTACCTACAGGGGGCTGAGTGGCGGGCTGATGTTCATTTTAGTGAGAGTGGGGGAGCGGATGTTCATTTTACTGTAAGTGGGAGGCTGATGGTCATTTTACTGTAAGTGGGAGGCTGATGGTCATTTTACTGTAAGTGGGAGGCTGATGGTCATTTTACTGTAAGTGGAAGGATGATGGTCTTCAAGTGGTTTCCACCCGACCTCCAATTAAAATTAATAGGAGGCAAAAAATACCTACGTCTTTTGCATTAGCTTCAACGGCTTAAAAAACACACACAAAAAAGGTCAAATAACGCGGTCAATTCAAAATCGGACTCAAATTTCCTGAAGGATTTTTGAGGCAGGTTTTTTCTGCCTTACAAAAAATGCTGTGTGAATAGTGTAGTGCTGGGTTTTAGCCGTTTTTTGTCTTTCTCTAAACAATTTTTGGTTTAGGGGTGCCCTGAGAATTTTTTTTCCCCTGGGGTACCTCGAGTCCGAAAGGTTGGGAATTGAGAAAACCATTTCAATGTAACATAAAATGCCATATTACATGGTATGCTTCACCTGATGCCATATTACAGATAGATAAACCAGTTCTATGTTCCATAAGATGTCATTTTACATAGTAAGTTCCATCTACTGCCATATTACGGAGCTATTCTCCACTAGAAGAGTAGCTTCTCTTCATAATGTTGTAATACAGAGCACCATATAGCAGCATACATGGTGCCAATGGCTCTGTAGTAAGGAGTCTCAGGGACTGCGTGTGTCCCTGTACAGCCCCCTGCAAATGACGTGCATGAGACCTTAAAATGACTTTATGGGACGAGTACCAGTGGTACACTGATAATAGGGGTCAATGACCAGCAGCTCAATGACACGAGATCCATAACCAATGACATTCAAGGTCACTTACTGCAGCACAATGACACCTAAACCGTGATAGACCAACAAGTTAAAAACAGCATCTTCCCAAAACAAGTATTCAACAGACATGTGATTCACAACAGTATAATAATTTTTTATTATTAATACTATAAGGTGGTAAATGCCGTAATGCTGCAGCAATGAAATGTACTATTGTTTTTTGATAGATGGCTTCAGCACTGCTACATACATCCCTATAAATAGCTGAGCAATAGCAATCATTCCCTAGTTACATAGTGTGAGATCTCACTTGTTCTTAGCTGATCAAGTTTTTTTGACACTTTCTGGTGGCAATTTAATTATTTCTTGGAATAGCCAAACAAGCTCTGCCCTGAGAAAGTGTGGAAGGCAGGTGAGTCCAGCGGCTCAAAACCTAGCCGTTTCACAACTATGACATTTACTATAAAAACTACACAAACTGTAAGAAGAATATAACAAGCTCAGGGAACTCAAGTTAAGTTAATGTTTGAACATGGGTTTAGGTAATTTGTGTTTATCATAGGCTTCGTTCACATCTGCGTTCAGGTTTTCCATTACTCTGCTATGTCATAGGAGCAGCTCAACGAAAATACTGGAAGCGCTAGAAATTGTTGCATGACTGACATCAACGGCGCCCGAAGGGACCCATTGACTTTAATGGGTCCCGTTGGGTTTCCGTCATTTTGTACGCCATTTTTGACCGAATCTGCGATGAAGGCTCCTACGGAGCTATTCACATCTAAAAGATCCGTTAGGGGGTCTCTGTCAAAGATTCTGTTAATTTTGCTGAATCAAATAGCTCAGCATGCTGCCCTATTATGTTCGGCAAAATGACGAGAAACCATAACGTAGGCCAAAGGGAAGCTATTAAAGTCAATGGGTTCTGTCGGGTGCATTGATTTGCGGCATGGATACCGAGCTTCCGGTATTCTCGATGTTCTGCTCCTAAGACTGAGCAAAACAACGGAACCCTGAACGCAGATGTGAACGAGCCCTAAACATATATGCTTTCATAAAGAGAATTTTTTTTTTTGTCAACAATTGTATGAACTTGTTGTAAAATTCTCCAAGTAATCACCACCTCGATCCAGAGCACAGCGTGGATGTACTTTAGCAGAGATAACCAGCACTAAAATTGGTCATCAGTAAAATATAAAAGGGGATTGCACATGGGGCTTCACTTTAAAGGGGAACTGTCACCTATCCGAACGTGTCTGTTTTACTAAATAATTGTATTCCCCATGAAAAACAATTCTGGAACATATTTTCTTAGAAATCCATGTTGTACCTTTCCTCTGTTAATACTAATAGTAAGTATTAATAAATTGCCAACTGGGTGTCACCAGCTGGGGGCGTGTCCCTACAGCGTCTGACAATGTCCAATCAGTGCTGACAGTATCAGACTGTGTAGGGAAGGGGAATGGTAACACCCAGTGGTCAATTTATTCCTAAACGTCCCTGAACACAATTTATTTAAATATATATTAAATAAAAGTTGATTTTTAGTTAAATCCACATTCAGTCAGTTTTGTGGATATACTTAATCTATAATTTAGTGATACAAAGTTAGTCATATAGTAGTATTATAGTACCATATCCTTGCACATGTACATGGCTAAAGGATGGTTGATGTTCTAATATTCATACTCTTAATGCAAATATTCGCATCATTTAAAAAAAAAAAAAAAAAAAAAAATCTAAATATCTAGATTTGTCCAATATTCTGTGATGATTAATTTCTTAATAAATATTTGTAGTCGTTGGTGCTCCATTTTTCTGATACAGCGCCCCAAATCTCCTGTGTACATAGAGAAAACTAACGTTCTAGGGTGAGCTCACTGTATACTATTTTATTATTGAATTTAATGCATAAACACTATGCCATAAGCGCCCCCTAGTGGTGGCAGCAGGAGGGAAGAATTTTATTATTTAACTCTATGTATGTCCATGCTGAGGATTTGAAGTTCTGTATCAGAAAAACAAAGCTCCAATCGTTATTAATATACTGTATGTTAGGAAGTATATCTGCACAGTAAATATGTAGATTTACTTTAAAGTTAAAAAAGTAACAAAACAGCAAAAAAGACACACACCATATAGCTGGCCTAAATCCTGTATGTGCTGATGATCGTTTACTCGTGATATGCATATTATGTTTTTACCAGGGTTGGATAATCTTTAAAACTTTCCAAGTGAAAAATATCTGTTAACATAGAACTCAGCTTTCTCAGGGCCCTAAGGGTCTTATCACAGCCCTATACACACATCTGATCTCGGCCAAAATTCACTCTACCCCGCTTCCGGTCCTAGCCAAATGGAAGACACAAATACCAGACCTTTTACTGGAAGATCTGACTGACATCTTGAATTCACATTTGACAGTCTCTCCGGCTATCAATAATAAACTCATACAATTATACATTATACACCAAGCTTATCTCACCCCAGTGAGATTAAACCGAATGGGAAAAGTACCTACTTCAGCATGCCATAGATGTGGTCAGTCAGAGGCAGATTTCTGGCACCTTATGTGGGAATGTTCATACATATTAACATTTTGGACGAAGGTATATGAGGTTATTACTCCGTTATTGCCTAGTCCTCTGACATTTTCCCCGAAGATAGCCCTTTTGGGACTCATTGATGATGAAAACTGGACACGTCACACTGGTATTTTCATTAGAGAATCTTTATTTTTAGCTAGGAAAACAATAGCCATGCACTGGATGGCAGACACAGCTCCATCAATAATCTCCTGGAAACAATTGGTCAACACCGTTGTTACATATGAACAGCTGGTATACTCCCACAGAGGATGTCCGGACAAATTTCAGGGAGTGTGGGGACAATGGTTAGACTCCAGAGTTGCTCCTGATGATAACTTTACTCCGCAATAAAATAATTTAATCCCCCCGATACTCAGGCAGAAGATAGGGCAATAATATCTGTGACCTTGCAGTGCGACATAGGCGACCTGTTTTGTTTTGTTTGATCTATCTATATAAATGTTCCCTTTCATATATGGAAAACAGCATGTAATAATCCTGTAATTCACTATTTGATCGATAAATGACCAGTAGAGTATTGCTATAAAGATAACTGTCTTTAATGCTTATATTATATACCGTACACATATTGTCATCATGGATGTTGTCATGTCATATCCAATTGCTGTGATACTCTGTATGTGATATTTTGAATAAACGAATTTAAAAAAAAAAGAACCCCAAAAAATTGCCTGACTATCATATTTGCAAACATTTTATTACTTTGAATGTTGAATTGCTGAAAGACACAAGAGGCACATTTTAGGGAACATCTTTCCTATAAATGAGACACACTATACACTCCATAGTGCTGCACAGGTCACCCAGCTGCTATTGAGTTGAGCGCAGACCAAGATATATTGTAAGACACTGGATACCTCTGTGTGTTGACCAGTTCTGAGGTCCCGGAGCTCATTTTCACAATATTGACTTGCCAGAATGTTACAATGATACTCTTAAATTTACTGCATGTGACGTTCATGTATAATAATAAATAAAATATAAAAATAAAATAAATTTTTTTTTATAGTCTTGGGAGACTTGTATCTGAATCATCTTACAAAGTGTTATTAAAGTTTTCGTATAGATCACAACTAAAGAGAACCTTTATTTTTAAGACTGTTAATGTGTGGTAATTTGGTAGTGGTATTATAAGCAATAATGCCCACCTGGAAATTGAAACAGGTCAATTATAATGCATTGTGGTCATTGGGTTCAATCACATGGACGCATTACACGTCTGTGTTAAAGGAGTTGTCCTAGTACAGACATAGAGAGCATATTGCGAAGATATGTCATCAAAGCCTGATCGGTTGGGGTTCAACCACTGATCCCAGAAGCCACTTCGATGTAGAGGTTGGCAAGGGACAGATGCCTTCACGGATTCTAGTGATATGCCACTCAAGTCCATCTAAATCTTACCATCAGAGGATAGGATGACATTTGGCAATTCCGCACCACCTCACTGGAGAATCGATTCTCTTTTGGGAAGTCAGAAGGTAGAGAGGCTTCAGGTAATACTCCTTGGTAAAACGCACATAGCTCTCAAGAAAGGAGAAAACTGCTTCTAAAGATAAATTTACACAGGTGCAGTGAATACTTCCCAACAGTCCAGATTTTGGTGGAAGAATCCTGTGAACCGGACCGCAAAAGGGGCCGGGTAATGCAAATGTATCCAGAAAATGTGCGATTCAAGTCATTTTGAAACGGGGATGAAGCTTAAAATGTCCCGATTTTGAGGAATTAAATGTAGGCAAGTTTGGCAGTGTAAGAAAAAAACCTTGGTCCAAAAGTCTAGAGGACCCCTTTCAAAAGGACCTACCATTTCTTGTGAAACCTCATGGGGTAATAGGAGACCAAAAAATAAAACATCTCTCAAATACATATAAAAATAATTAGGAAAATGAAAATACTGCCTCTCTAATTGAGTGCTGAAAATTCTGTCCCTTTAAGAGCTAAGATGACTTCTGCTGACCTGGCTTTCCACATACAGCAGTAAGCAGTCCAAGTCTCAGGACTCCTGGGACACTTCCTGCTTCTGAGCTGGGAGAGTCCGCTGGGAGGAGGGGGAGGGGCTCTGCTGGGTGTGCAGCATGTGTACTGGGAAGTATTCTGCTGCTATCTTACATCATGCTGGATGTTCGTATATTTGCAGCAATGAAAGAAGATTCTCCTGTGTATTATGGAGCAGTTAGAGGAGGAGGCTCAGTAGCGTAGCTATTGGGGTCGCAGCGGTCGCAATTGCGACCGGGCCCCTAAACCTGGAGGCCCACAGGGTCCCCATCGCCACACAGCACACTAATGATTAAATACATTCTCTGTGCTGTGACGCCGGCACTTCCTAGTAATGGGCCGGGCTCCTTAGACGTCACGGACACATGGTGCACTCAGTGTACCATGTGACCGTGACGTCATGTGAGGGACGTTCCAGCCAGCATGGAAGAACAGATGAGGAAGATCCTGGAAGACTCCAAGTGAGCTGCAGAGGGGGCCCGTAATGTGTATGTAGCCTGAGCCATGAGCGGCTCGACGCAAACAGGTGCGATGTAGTGACGTCATCGCGCCAGTCTGCGCCGAGTCACACATAGCACGGACTAAAGGAGGAGAATGATCCTCCACCCGGCATGGGAATGGGGTTAGGTAAGTAATTTTATTATTTTTCTACTGTGCACATATGGGGGGCATTATACTGTATGGGGGGCTATTATACTATATGGGAGCCATTATACTGTATGGAGGGCTGATATGGGGGGCAGTATGCTGTATGGGGAGCTGATATGGGGGGCATTATACTGTACAGGGGCAGCTATGGGGACATTATACTGCATGGGTGGCTGATATGGGGGGCATTAGACTGTATGGGGGCAGCTATGGGGGCATTAGACTGTGGGGGGCTGATGGGGGCATTATACTGTGTGAGGGCAGCTATGGGGGCATTATACTGTGTGGGGGCATTATACGATGGGGCAGCTATGGGGAGCATTATACCGTGGGGGCAGCTATGGTGAGCATTATACTGTGGGGGGAAGCTATGGGGCAAAATATACTGTATGGGGCAGCTATGGGGGGTATTTACTGTGTGGGGGCAGCTTTGGGGGAGAATTATACTGTGCGGGGGCAGCTTAGGGGGGGAATTATACTGTGTGGGGGCAGCTATGGGGGGAATTATACTGTGTGGGGGCATTATACTGTGTCGAGGCAGTGATGGGGGGCATTATACTGTGTAAAGGCAGCTATGGGGTATTGTACTGTGTGGGGGCTGCTATGGGGATCATTATACTGTGTGGGGCAGCTATGGGGGGCATTATACTGCGTGGTGGCAGCTATGGGGATGCAGCATACTCTGTGGAGGTAGCTATGGGTGTCATTATACTGGGTGGGGGCATTATACTGTGTGGGGGAAGCATACTGTGGGGGAAGTTGGGCAAGGCTGCTGGGCATAGACACGAGCAGGGATCTGGTAGTGTTTAGGAGGGCAATCTGAAGAATCGTTCCCTAGAATCACCAGAGAAGAAGAGATACAAGAAAGGTAAATCCTGTCTCTAATTCTCTCCCACTTTCTCCTCAGTGACTGCTGCTGGCTCTGTGGCAATGTAGTGGGATTCAGATTAACCCTTTACAAGCAGCTATGTACTACTCCTCTAGCAGACATAGGGTTCAACCACTGCAGATTTGTTGGATAAAATTCTGTGACTTAAAATCAGTTCCATTGATCTGAATAAGGATGTTTCTGCAGCAGGTGCTTGGATTTCTGCAACCACATTCAGATGTAAGGAACCGATTTTCAGTGGCAGAAATTTCTGCAAAAAATCTGCCGCTTGTGAACCCACCCCTTTACAAGCAGCGGTCTCTACCTATCGCAGATTAACCGTTAAGGGCTTCTCCACACGTAAGCGGAATGGCTGCGTATTTTCCATCCGGAATTGCAGACGGAAGATACGCAGAATACAAATCTCATCCACATGCTGCGTAAAATTTCCGAGCAGAAATTCATCTGTGGTGCACATTTTTCGTACAGCAGCACGCCAATTCCTGCTGCGGCAAGGGGACTCTATTGCTGCATTTGTCAGAGAAGATGTCACCATCTCCCAACATTGAGGAAAAAGTCAGCAAAATACGCACCATTTTATGCAGTAAAAAACGCAGGAAATAGTGAGTTTTTTCCGCAGCGGAATGTCTAAGGGTATGTTCACACGCACTAATTACGGACGTAATTCGGGTGTTTTTGCCCCGAATTACGTCCGAAAATAGCGCCTCAATAGCGCTGACAAACATCTGCCCATTGAAAGCAATGGGCAGACGTTTGTCTGTTCACACGAGGCGTAATTTACGCGCCGCTGTCAAATGTTGGCGCGTAAATAGACGCCCGCGTCAAAGAAGTGACCTGTCACATTTTTGGCCGTAATTGGAGCCGTTATTCATTGACTCCAATGAATAGCAGCGCCAATTACGTCCGTAATGGACGCGGCGTTCAAGCGCCTGCACATGCCGGTACGGCTGAAATTACGGGGATGTTTTCAGGCTGAAACATCCCCGTAATTTCAGCCGTTACGGACGCCCTCGTGTGAACATACGCTCATTGTAATGGAAATGCTGCAGACATTTTTTGCAGCAATTCCGTTATATGTGGACAAGCCCCTACAAGCAGTGGTCTCGTCCTCCAGCAGATTAACCCTTTACAAGCAGCTGTCTCCTCCTCTAGCAGATTAATCTACACAAACAGCTGTCTCCTCCTCTATCTGGGCTGCAAAACACATAAGGAAATCTTAATACACGGCTGATAACAACAATATTGTGTATGAAGTAAAGTTCAGACTGCTGGATGGAGGGGAGGAAATGGACTCTTTCATTGTGTAGAGAAATTAGAAACGGTATCCGGTAATACGAAGGGAAATCCACTGTTCCGCAAATGATCGATATTTCAAATAATTCCTATAATTTAATCTACCTTCACCCTGTGTTATTCCCAGAACTAACTGGTCCTCTTTTAAAGACAGTTTTAGGCCTAGTTCACACAGAGTTTTTTGGCACTCTTTTGGACTCGGAAACCGTGCCAAAAAACATCCGAAAATGCCTCCCATTGATTTCAGCGGGAGGCGGAGATGGTTTTTTCCCACGAGCTGAAAAAAAACCTGGCGGGAAAAAGAAGCGTCATGCCCTTTCTTCAGGCATTTGACATCAATTGAAGGCAGAGAAAGCCGTTTCTGCAAAAGTTTTTTTGCACGCGGTGCTCAATGGCCGCGGCCGAAAAACACAGCGAAATACGTGGCAAAAAAACGCGGCAAGTGTTCTGCCGGCAGGACATAAACTTCCTAAAAATTCCTGTAGGAATTTTGAGGCAGATTTTTCTGCCTGCAAACAACTCCGTGTGAACAGGGCCTTAGGCCCCAAGCACACAATCGTAAAAATCTTCCGTAATTACAGACCCATTCACTTCTATTGACAACGGATACCTTCCCGTTGAAGTCTACCGCAAAAGATAGGACATGTCAGTTCTTTTGCTTTTCATGGACCGTGCTCCCATACTTTATATTGGAGCACAACCCACAAATGCGGGTGGCTGTCTGTGGCCGGCCGTGACTGCAATCATGGGCCGTGATTACGGCATGGCCATGTTCATGGGGCCTTACTCCTTTCCAGAGAAGGGCTATTTTGTTTATTTTTTTCCTAAGGAGCGTTGCCTGTTACCAAAGGGTAATCAATATTTCAATGAGTCCCACTGAACCAGAATCCTGCCCTGTGCTAATGAGGTCCAAAAGAATGCAACAGACCTGTCCAGAGACCAGCTTCTCTGTTAAACTTATTCCCAGGTGATAACTTTTTCTAGAGCAAAATATTGATTCACTTCAAAGTTTTCTTCCTCAGAGTTGTCTTTCTTCTGGAGAAGAACGATTTGCTATTCTTTACTCAAATGGAGTTTAGGACTATTTACAGAGCTTGCCATATTAATAGGTTTTCCGGTGGGTGTTATCTTAAATTCTTATTTTCTCATTTAACTGCACTTTAATTTAAAGGGTACAAAAAAATATATATACCTTAACCACATTGATTAAAAGTCAGTTTTTCTCAATTTCTGAAATTTAATCCTGGTACACAATCCCCCCCCCCCCCTCTTTTTTAGGTTAGTTAGGATCACTACTAGATTTCCAAAATGTGAAATGTCAGAATAATACGAGAGACATTGATTTATTACAGCTTTTATTTCTTTCATCACATTCCCAGTAGCTCAGAAGTTTACATACACGTAGTTATTATTTGGGAGCATTGTCTTTACATTGTGTAACTTGAGTCACACGCTTTGGGGCCTTTTTCGCACAAAAGTACGTACATCTCTAGGAGACAGAACGGGTCGTTTCCTGAATGGTATGATGGCTGTGTGGTCCCATGGTTTTTAAACCTGCATATTATCGTTTGAACTGATGAACATGAGACATTCGGGAATTTGATCCCAATGATGTACCAGAAGTCCACAATTCTATTTCTGATGTCTTGTCTGATTTCTTTTGATTTTACCACGATGTCAAGCAAAGAGAAAGTAGGTCTTGAAGGTACGTCCTACAATACTGCCACAGGTACACCTCCAATTAACGCAAATTATGTCAATTAGCCTATAAGAAGCTTCTGAAGCCATGATAACCCTTTCTGTAATTTCCAAGCAATTCAAAGGCACAGTCAACTTGGTGTATGAAAAATTCTGAACCACGGGTATGTGATGAACTAAATAAAAGCTGAAAAAAATCATTGCCTCAAGTATTACTCTGACATTTCCCATTTTTGAAATATAGTAGTGATCATAACTGACCTAAGAGAGGTAATGTGTACTAGGATTAAATGTCGAGAATTGTGAAAAATTCATGAATGTGGCTAAAGTTTATGTAAACTTACGACTTCAACTGTATAATGAAACACATGCCATCAATAATTAAAGTTACAATATCTACAAATTTCTTTAAATATATGTGTCATATTTTATTCCAACAGACACCACAGATTAAGAATAAAAAAAAGCTGTGTGGCTCCCAATATGGCAACCATTAATGCTCCCACGTGGATGGTCTCTAAGCTTTTCCATACTACGGAGCAAATCTGCAGAGCTATGCAGGAAGACATTCCCTGCTTCCATATTGCTGCCTTGGGTAAAGTTGGATGAAAAATGTGGAAGCTGTAATACCGTCCATTGTTCTCCAAAAAAATATATAAAATAAAACAGATGGCTATAGATAATGACTTATATCGATTGCTGATTTTTGACATTTTGAGCTGACCGTATGTATTAGATAATCGTCTTAACAGTGGGATTAACGGACCATCTAATGCGTATGGGGGATTCCAGGCGTCAAGCCAGCATATTTATGATAGAGTAAGGAAAAAAGTTGTCGGCCAACAGATCTCTCACGTGTATGGATGCTTCATAAAAAAATATCTTTAGTATTAAATAAAGTAACGAAAGTTAAATAAAATCTAAATAGTTCAAAAGAAGTAGTAATTCTAATATCGAACTAGATTTTTACGCAGAAATTTCCAATCACGCTTACTTTCCAATTCACAAGAGGATCATGACACAAAAGGGCGAGCATGAAGGCCATCACGGTAACAGAGGGCAAGCTTCAAAACTGAACCCACACACGCTGCCATTTAAAAAGAACACAAACAAAAAGCAAACTCAGGTCACATTCTGTGTCCCCAAGCACCTTTCCATTCCACTTTGTTGTGATGTATTCCAGACACTCGTAACTGCTTGCCGCCTGCCAATCAGAACTTCATGTAGCGTGAAAAAGCACAAGAGTGTGAACGCGACTGGAGGAATTTTTATTGTTCTTTAGCACGTGCGTCCACAAGTCAGCACTGCCATGCGTCAAGATCTACGAAAACAGCACATCTGCTACTTATTTCTTCCCATCAGGCGAAAGATGCCTCTGCTAGAAGGAGCTCGAGTTACACAAACCCACAAATAGATCAAAGTAAACAGTATTTCAATTGAACAAACCCTGCCATTACTCCCATAGCTTTAACATGGTGGTTAATAGGTATGCAAAGTTATGGAAACTATTCTACTATATATTTTGAGGATAAAATAACTAAAACAGTAACAACGATAGTTATAAATAGTCTAAAGACATTTCATCGGTGATGGGACAAAGTATTTGTTTTCCTACTAGGAATTGACACAAAGTGTTTGTTTAATGATAACAGAACAATCGAGAAGTAAACAACTATAAACAAAGTATAATGTAACACAGCTGAACAACACAGGATTATTCCTTACAGATCATGCGGATTTATAGTGATTGTTCACTCACACACAGATAACAGCCCGGAGGTCTGAATGGTTAAGCTGGGTTGACAGGTTGCGGTCAAAATACGGGTTGTTGTTTTTTCTTTTGCATGAATCGTGGCAAAACCGCACTGTTGTTTTTACTCTGATCCGTGGCCAAAAACGCCAAGTGTGAACCCAGCCTTGTGCTGCCTCTTAGTCATCTCTAAATTGGACAGTCATAGAGATAACTGATTGATCTGACTGCTACTCCTGTTTGTCCATACTAACAAGGACTATAAGAACGCTGTAATCAATTCATAATTTATGCACGGTTCAGCATTTTCTGTACCCCTATGAACGTATACACAGTTATTATTAATATCAGTGACCACAACCTCTACACTTGGTCAGGAGGGACCGCTGCTACTTGCTACTGTACCTTCCCTTTTGATACACATGTATGAGCAATGAGCATCAGGACCCATGGGGCAATATTCCATATCTTCTTTACTAATATTGCAATGCCAGTGGAGAGGGGATTTGTACATGTTCAAACCACGCATAAGAAAAAAAAATAGGAACCTCCCTGAGTTTCAAAGGGGTAATCCGGGTTGTTCAATTTAATTTTTTTTACAAATGGCTGCAAATGTCCTAAAATTTTAAAAAAACATTAGTACTCACCTATTCTTTCACCCAGCGATCCATCACTGATGCTTCAGTGGGAATCCCGTGATTGTTTTACAAGCAGGCAGAATGTGACCGCTGCAGCCAATCAGAGGACTGAGCAGTGATGTGTTGCAATCCTGGCATGAACGCTCAGCGATGGGCGCCATGATGTAAGGAATACGACCCGTCATCACGGAGGCGTCTGATAGGCTGCAGCGGTCACATGCTGTTTGTATGTAAACAATCACTATGAGGGCCGCCGAAGGGTCAGTGCTGGATTGCAGGAAAAAAAAATAGGTGAGTACTGATTGGTTTTTTCATTTTAGGACATTTGTAAAAAATATTTAATAACCCTTTAAGATGAGCATGGCAGCTGCAGGATTCTATTTATATGGTAAGTCAGTCCATAATAATTAGCACAGTCCTCTAAAGTTTTCATCCATTTACAGTTTCCTTTCTTCAGGCCCTGCACTGGGCAAAATAAAGTATCACTTTTTCCTGGAGTGTTCCTTTAATAAAGTGTTTTTTTCTATAGGACCTTCAAGTGCTGGATCGTCTACTTTAATTTTAAGTTATTGTTCTACAGATATCTGTGCACCGAAGAATAGTAACTTCTGAGGAGCTGGTCCTTTTTTTTTTTTTTAAAAGGTCCTTGGTTACATATTTGTGTTATCTATATATCTTACAGTATAAAGGGTTAAAGGGTTTTTCAGAAAATAGGGAAATCCCCCAAAAGCGCCACCAAACATTTTGTCTCGGTTCTCTGCAGTTCCAGTGTATTGGTCCTAATGCAATGATGGTTCCTTGGTAATGATGTCCCATCACGTGACAATGTCCCTATGATCAAAACATCATTTAGGACGACAAGTCATAGCACCTGGACTGGCGGAGGCAAACGGCAGGGGCTGGAGTAAGATTGTAAAATTAAGTATATTACAAAATAATTTGTGAGACTTTTATGGGGCGAAAAGGGAAAGGGGCATTCTTATTTATATATATATAAAAAAAAGACGTTTTATGCTTTAAATATAGTAATTACTTAAAGTGAAGGCAAAATGTTGGGATTAACTGACCTGTGGATTAGAGCATTTTATTTCCAGAGCTTCCAAGTCAACGTGCAGACAGACAACAAACGAGTGACCAGCTTCAGGACCAGCTGAGGGTATTGTGTGAGAAGTAACAGCCAGGGTAGAAGTACAGCCCATCGGTTCTACTAAGTTCAGTATGACTTGATGTTCCACAAGAGTATAGACACTAAAGTTATGGAGGTTGATGGTCCAAGGAAACGCAACTCCTAATGGGAAAAAAAAGCAAGAAGCAGTCAGCATTTGGTAGTGCAATATTTATAATTATAAACCTTCTACATGACTTTCTGAGTTACACAAATATTTCAAAATATTTTATTGTTAAAATAAAAAAATTGCAGCTACAGCACCCCCATCTTATAGATATCCAAAGATAAAAATGTAGATCTGATCGTTATTAGCTGAATCCTGTATGTCCGAGAAATGCAAAACCAGCTAGCAGCTTGTGTTGGCTTAATAAACCACCATTTTTCTTCACCAACACGGCTGTGGGATTTTCTTCAATATTGATCTACAGGGTGGGCCATTTATATGGATACACCTAAATAAAATGGGAATGGTTGGTGATATTAACTTCCTGTTTGTGGCACATTAGTATATGGGAGGGGGAAACTTTTCAAGCTGGGTGTTGACCATGGCGGCCATTTTGAAGTCGGCCATTTTGTATCCAACTTTAGTTTTTTCAAAGGGAAGAGGGTCATGTGACACATCAAACTTATCGCGAATTTCACAAGAAAAACAATGGCGTGCTTGGTTTTAACGTTACTTTATTCTTTCATGAGTTATTTAAACATTTCTGACCACTTATAAAATATGTTCAAAGTGCTGCCCATTGTGTTGGATTGTCAATGCAACCCTCTTCTCCCACTCTTCACACACTGATAGCAACACCGCAGAAGAAATGCTAGCACAGGCTTCCAGTATCCGTAGTTTCAGTTGCTGCACATCTCATATCTTCACAGCATAGACAATTGCCTTCAGGTGACCCCAAAGATAAAAGTCTAAGGGGGTCAGATCGGGAGACCTAGGGGGCCATTCAACTGGCCCACGATGACCAATCCACTTTCCAGTAAACTGTTCATCTAGGAATGCTCGGACCTGACACCCATAATGTGGTGGTGCACCATCTTGCTGGAAAAACTCAGGGAACGTGCCAGCTTCAGTGCATAAAGAGGGAAACACATCATCATGTAGCAATTTCAGATATTCCGTGGCCTTGAGGTTTCCATTGATGAAGAATGGCCCCACTATCTTTGTACCCCATATACCACACCATACCATCAATTTTTGTGTTTCAACAGTCTTGGAGGGATCTATCCAATGTGGGTTAGTGTCAGACCAATAGCGGTGGTTTTGTTTGTCAACTTCACCATTCACATAAAAGTTTGCCTCATCACTGAACAAAATGTTCTGTGTAAACTGAGGGTCCTGTTCCAATTTTTGTTTTGCCGATTCCGCAAATTCAGTGCGCCGATCTGGGTCATCCTCGTTGAGATGCTGCAGCAGCTGGAGTTTGTAAGGGTGCCATTTGTGAGTAGCTAATATCCGCCGAAGGGATGTTCGACTGATGCCACTCTCCAGTGACATGCGGCGAGTGCTACACTGTGAGCTCTTGCTGAATGAAGCTAGGACAGCCACTGATGTTTCTTCATTAGTGACAGATTTCATGCGTCCACATTTGGGCAAATCCAACACTGAACCAGTTTCACGAAACTTGGCAAGCAGTTTGCAAACTGTAGCATGGGAGATGGGTGGTCTTGTAGGGTGTCTGCATTGAAATCTGCTGCAATGACCCGGGTAAAGCGTTCACCAGACATCAACACAATTTCTATCCGCTCTTCACGTGTTAACCTCTGCGACATGTCAATGGCTGTAAACAAAGAGAAGCTTGTAAATAACTCATGAAAGAATAAAGTAACATTAAAACCAAGCACACCATTGTTTTTCTTGTGAAATTATCGATAAGTTTGATGTGTCACATGACCCTCTTCCCATTGAAAAAACTAACGTTTGATACAAAATGTCCGACTTCAAATAGGCCGCCATGGTCAACACCCAGCTTGAAAAGTTTCCCCCCCCCCCCATATACTAATGTGCCACAAACAGGAAGTTAATATCACCAACCATTCCCATTTTATTTAGGTGTATCCATATAAATGGCCCACCCTGTATATCCCCTGGATCGGGATTACCTATATATATATATATATATATATATATATATATATATATATATATATATACACACACACATTTATTAATTTAAGTTCAAAGGTGTACATAGCCTTTAAGCTCTATATAAAAAGCCTTGAGCATATTAGAGTAGCCTGGGAGGAGGCAACATGCTTACTATGGGAGGTGCAATGGTTAACAAGTGAGGGTAGAGGCCCCATGCACACGACCGTGTTTTTGTGGCCGCAATTCCCCCGAAAATCCACGGGAGAATTGCGGCCCCATTCTTTTCTATGGGGCCATGCACACGACCGTAGTTTTTGCGGTCCTTGCACGGCCCGGGAGCCCGGACCGCAGAAAGAACGGACCTGTCTTATTACGGCCCGGTTCTGCGGTCCGGGCTCATTGAAAACAATGGCGGCGGCCATGTGCATGTCCCGCGATTTGCGGGCGGCCTGCGGCTGACAGTCCGCAGCCGGCCGACCCGAAAATCACGGCCGTGCACACGGCTACGGTCGTGTGCATGAGGCCTAAGGGAAATAGAACTTCCATGCAACTACTTTTCATAGGCAGTGGAGAATCATTTATGATGAATATCGTGATAGCCCCTGTCCTTTTTTCCAATTAACACAATGCAGGCACACATGAATTTAGTTGACGGTGCTTAGAAAGTAACTGCTTGGAATTTGATTTCCCTGCGGCTGCTCACTGCCATGACCAAAGACCTCCAACTGGTGTAGAGGGTGTGATAGAGCCAACAGGAATATATTATTAAATTGCTGAATTGTAATTTCTGCCATCAAGTGGTACATAGAATATGGGGGTCTGTGTGTGATAAACAAGCTTAAAGGCTATGTAAACCTTTGAAGGCATAAAGTTAAAGAGGCTCTGTCACCAGATTTTGCAACCCCTATCTCCTATTGCAGTAGATCGGCGCTGCAATGGAGATAAGAGTAACGTTTTTTGTTTTTTTTAAAAACGAGCATTTTTGGCCAAGTTATGACCATTTTTATATTTATGCAAATGAGGCTTTCTAAAGTACAACTGGGCGTGTTTAAAGTTAAAGTACAAGTGGGCGTGTATTATGTGCGTTACATCTGGGCGTTTTTACTTCTTTTACTAGCTGGGCGTTGTGAATAGAAGTGTATGATGCTGACGAATCAGCATCATCCACTTCTCTTCAGAACGCCCAGCTTCTGGCAGTGCAGACACACAGCGTGTTCTCGAGAGATCACGCTGTGACGTCACTCACTTCCTGCCCCAGGTCCTGCATCGTGTCGGCCACATCGGCACCAGAGGCTACAGTTGATTCTGCAGCAGCATCAGCGTTTGCAGGTAAGTAGCTACATCGACTTACCTGCAAACGCCGATGCTGCTGCAGAATCAACTGTAGCCTCTGGTGCCAAAGTGGCCGACGCGATGCAGGACCTGGGGCAGGAAGTGAGTGACGTCACAGCGTGATCTCTCGAGAACACGCTGTGTCTGCACTGCCAGAAGCTGGGCGTTGTGAAGAGAAGTGGATGATACTTCTATACACAACGCCCAGCTAGTAAAAGAAGTAAAAACGCCCAGATGTAACGAACACAATACACGCCCAGTTGTACTTTTACTTTAAACACGCCCAGTTGTACTTTAGAAAGCCTCATTTGCATAAATATAAAAATGGTCATAACTTGGCCAAAAATGCTCGTTTTTTAAAAAAAAAAACACGTTACTCTTATCTACATTGAAACGCCGATCTGCTGCAATAGGAGATAGGGGTTGCAAAATCTGGTGACAGAGCCTCTTTAAACATGATATATAATAGCTGGATCCCGTGCGTCAGATACAAGCAGGACCAGCCCTCACCGATGCCGTCAGTCCCGCTGTTCAGATGGATACGGCTGTGACCGCAAGATACAGCTTCTATGTATCCAAGATACATAGAAGCTGTATCTCAAAAAGTTAACTTTTTTTTAACAAAACCTAATTCAAAACTTGTGTAAAATACAATAAAACATTAATTTATAAAAAAAACAAATGCCTTCCATGGTTTATATGAGTTAGCGGTCACGATGATTCTAACAACAGAGGAAGTCTGGGGTGCAAAATTTTGGATTGTTATTATTGAATGACAATATGAAACATTGGCTCTTAGGCCGCTTTCATACGACTGTAATATGGGAGCATTGTAGCAGTTGTATTATGAAACCTATGGTGATCTAAACTTATTTTAGATGAACCACGGGAAGTCGAGATGAAGCGTCCCTAATAAGATGGCCATAATACACAGAATTTTTGCTATGTGAAAACAGATTCACACACACACACACACATACAGAATCACAAATGTATCTGCATTGAAGTATATTAACGTAACATGAATGGGTCCTGACAACTCGCACACAAGTCATTTACATATCAAATGTTTTCTGAGTGTATGTTTTTAATCCTCTGGTTTCCAGACACTATCCATGTCACATATTCTGTAATATTATAAATGAGCCAGGCATGTCTGGTGGCTATTAGGGCATTGAATTGTGATTCCTAAAAAGGTGAAAGGTCCCATATCAACACACTGAGAAATCTCAATGTTACCTAGCCCTTATTTTACAAATTCATGTGAAAAAAATCTTCAATCCTTCACATTTTCAAATTCTTTCTTGTCCGGGAAATTGGTTTATGTAATGGAATCTTACATAATAATTCTGTAACACGATTTATATACGGTCAGCCAAGATCCATCACTGAAACGGTTTTGTGAGATGATCTGATAGCAAGTCTAACCATTCACTAGGAATGTGAGATATTATTTAGGCCTCCGACTATTACAGGCCAGGTCAATCCTAGGAGCCAGGTAGCCAATTATCCTAGAAATTTGCTTCTGAGTCGTCTATGTTTTTGGCCTGTTTAATATCAAGGTCTATGGAAGGTCGAATTGCCTGGTTACTTAAAAAAATCAAATTGGCTCCTGGAGTGGTCTAAATGGCCTCTATAGTCTACAGTACATTAAAGAGATGAAGCACCTTCAATTTTGGCTCATTTCACAAAGCTCCTAAAGCCTAAAATGTATACATCGCATTCATGTCAATTTGTTATTTGTAGCACATTTGCAAGTATTTGTTTATTGCACACAAAATGAATCTAATATTTTACATATATAATTAAAAAAATGGCGTTCAAAAAGTAGAAAAATGATGATAGGTGTCAACCCTACCATCCCCTTCTATATGTACTTTATATGTGGATACCTGAAATAAACCTATCACTACACAAAGTAGCATCCAGCAACTAAAAAAAAACCAGCATACCAATTCCTGAAAAATAAAAAAGTGAAAAACAAAAACAAAAAAAACACGTATTTTTAGGCAATCCAATGAGATTAATTTCCAAAAACATTCCTTCAGCTGGCTATATTGCTCTATTAGTAATACAGGAACATTTTAAAATGATTCAGCGTTGCAATGTAGTTTTAACATACGAGTGAGTGTCCAGCCCTACCTATACATGGGATGCTTACAGTGTAAATCTATCAATGTGCCTATATGTGAAGACCAGTGGTTAATATCCCTGAGAATGGGTAATCTTCAAGCTCTCCTGGCATCTAACATCTGCCATCAATGAAGCGGAGCTGCAATACCTGGCGCAACCCATGGACAGGTGTGGAGCCGTTTCTGAAATAAAGCAGCCATACTTTTCTAACCTTGGACAACCATTTTAAGCTTCCTGGATACCAGTTAATGTAACAAAGGATTTTTTCTGACATAAGACACCTATGGCACATCTTTAGTATATGCTACAAACGCCTGATAGGTTGGGGACAACATCGGTGACTAACATCTCTTATGAGAACGAAGACCACAAGATGTCAGTTATCAAAATACCCCTTGTGGGGGTTTAGCATCAGGAGAGGTTGGTACAGCGGTTTCTTAGTAGCCAGAGACAGGGACACCGTGCATTAAAGTTCATAACAGGGCTTTGCCTGTGTTTTATTCTTGTCAAAGAAACAGCCTCTTGTACAACAAGGCAAAATACAAAATAAATCCTGCTCGTCTGAGCACTAACTAAACAAGATATTATCTAACTATACCAAGTGCCTTCCTACCAGGCACTGGACACAAAGTAACAGGTCTTTACTCACATAGAATACAGGCTACTCCAGACTTCGTAGTCTCCAGTCTGAGTCAGGGGTGAGACTGACACACTGTGTCTGCACCTTTTTATACACAGGCTGCAGGTGCAGCTAATTGAGCAGCAGCCTTGTCCTACAAACAGAGATGGACTAGGGATTGGGGAACCCGCCCTGCTCTTCCCCAAACCAACTCCAGGCCCTTTTTCCGGCTTTTCCTTAAGCCGAGATTGGAAAGCTAGAGCTTTCTATTGCAAAAAATACTCATTCCCTGGAGCCTAGGATACATATGACAGGATTCTAGGGGAAATGTACCTTCCCTCAATGACTTTACCTGTCACTGTCTCACACCCTATACAGGAGTGGAATATTAGATTTAACTGCACTCACACCTGTCTCTTTAAATTTTAAGTGGAGTTAGGCCTCATGCACACAACCGTATTGGTCCGTTAGACTGCGAAAAAACCCTTGTTGTGCATCAGTGTGTCATATGTACTCATGGATCCACAACAATTCACCCGTATTGGTGAATCTGCCTATCCGTACCGTAAAATGACTTGTCCTGAGTTTTTGGGGTCCGGATTTGCAGCCCCCGTATAAATCACGGTGTTGTGCATGGGGCTATAGAAAAGAATGGGTCCGCAATCTATCCACAAGAATATGGTCGTGTGCATGAGGTCTTAGGCTTGAACTCTGGTAGAGATTCTCATTTACCCCTTTCACAATGAGTCGTCACCTATGACTTGTATGTAGTACCCTTTCCAGGGGCACCAAGGCTACATATACTAATTGGATGAGTTTATATAACCCTGCAGGAAAGAAGAAGCAAAAATATATAAGCAGTAATAACATTTCACCAAATGTTTACTCCAGAGAAGAAAAACAAAGTCATTATAGAACAGAATTGCATGTTATAGATTTAAAACACAGAGGTCTCGAAGGTTTTGCCTAATGAAGATAGATGATTTTTCATTTCCCTCTGACTAACACAGAAAGGCAACAGTGGGTAAAGATATTCTTCAGTGACCTGAGAAAGTACATCCAGAAATAATATTTAGTGTTCGCGTTCTTCTTCCAGTCATCTACGCCGGGTTGCATTTTTTTTTCCGCTAATGAAATGAAAACTTTGATTATTTTCTATTTGTAAGAATTACATTTCAAAAGCGCTCGGTAATTAGAGAAAATCTGAGCAGCTTGAGAATAGATTTAGTATTTTTAGAGTCCTAAAGGCAAATCTCATCTGTTCTTGATCTCAAAACATCATTCAGCACCTTTAAAACGTTCACAGTTCTTATGATACATATGGATTTCCTTCAAAAAGATAAAGCAAACCAATCAGGGATGAGCAATGAATGAAGACGACTATCATTTTTAAATAACCTTTGCATACAAAAATAAATAAATAATAGACTTGGAAATAATCTATTTAAAAAAAAAACTCTGCCAGAATAAGACGTCCATAAAAGATATCGTCCCATACTGTACTTTTAATTTTATAATCTCATAAATTTATATGGAATATGATTGCATCTTCAAAACATAGCTTGACGTGTCCCTTTGGATATGAACAGATTTCTCCCAGAAGAGGCAGAATAAGCCGCTTCTTTGTAGTAATCAGCTTTCAGACCCCATAATGACACTAAAGACCATTTTACACAGGACAATTATTGGGCAAACGAGCGTTCACAGAACACTAGTTTCCGATAATTGCCCTGATAATTGCCCCGATAAACGATACAATCGGCTAATCGCATAGTTTACGCAGCCTAAAATATTATCATGGTCAGCAGCGCATCTCCCTGTGTTAGTGGCTTAGGTGGCATTAGAATTTGGCGTGGCAGGTGGGCTCACACAATTTGATCAAAATGGCTTAGGTGGCATTAGTGTTTGCAGTGTGCTGTCGCCATTTTCTTGTGTGCTGTATATATTTGCAGTCACAGGCGTTCTTGCACCCGTATACACGTTTTGTTTCATTTTGTTGGAATGTGCAGTTCAAACTTTTGTGTTGTCTATATGTAAACAGGGAGACGTGCTGCCGACAAATGTATGGGGACGAGCAATCTTAGTAATGAGCACTCGTCCCCATACATAGCTCCTTGTGAAAGGAGCAAACGAGCGCTCATTGATTGGCGCTCGTTGTTATGGCCAAAAAAGCCAGTGTAAAAGGACCCTTAAGGCTTCCTACACGCTGTAGATTTAGTGCTTGCTGCAGCAACAACATTCAAACGAATGGAACCGATTTCCAGTCCCAAAAAAAATCTGCAACATAATCTGTAGCGTGTGCACGAGGCCTAAAGGGGTTTTCCGGGAGAGGACGTTTATGACCCATACACAGAATAGGTGATAAATGTATGATCGCTCGGACCCCCACCAATCCTTAGGATGGGGCTCACAAGCACCCCGTTCCTCCTCACTGCATGACCGCAGTAAATTGAGTTTGAATGGAATGGTAGTCATGCATGCGCCCTGCTGACTCAGGACCCCCAGCACTCATTCATTTATCACCTATCCTGTGGATGATAAATTATTTTTGTGGAATAGCCCTTGTAAATAACTATTCAAGAAGAGCTCCATATATTGCAGCATTACTTACAGATTATAATCTCATGATTTATTTACAAATATAAACTTTCTACCGCCCCCTTTTTTTTAATATACTTTTCTTATTTTCACTTGTTTTTTTTTTTCTTATAAAGGAAAACCCGTCTGCTCTCCTGACATGTCTGTTTAAGTAAATGCTGGCATTTCCCATAAAGTAACAATTCTGGAACATCTTTTCTTTAAACTCTGCATTGTGCCATTTTCCATTATTCCGCCTGGAAATGTATAAAAGACATTGACAACTGGGCACTAACATTCTCTTTGTAAATAGGATTGGACAATGTCAGACTCGATAGCGACTCACCCTATTGACAAGGGGAGTCAATTTATTCTTTTATTCCAAGAGGAATTGGAGGAACTGCACAACACAAAGACAATATGCCCCAGAATAGTTATTTTATGGGGAATACAAGTATTTAGGAAAACTGACGTGTCAGCAGAGCAGACGGTTCCTCTTCAATTTCTCCTTTCATGTACTGTACACTTGGTATTGTCAAAAAGGACCTGACACTTCTCCTGACATGTCTGTTTTAGTAAATAGTTACATTCCACATTAAATAATTCTGGTGCATCGTTTCATATAACTCTAGATTTTTGCCGTTCCTCTTTTATTCCTCCTAGAAATTTATGGATAAATTGACAAATGGGTGTTACCAGTTGGGGGTGTGTCCCCATACAGCCTGACACTATCCAATCATGGCTGACAGAGTGAGGCTGTGTGGAGACACGCCCCTTTGACAAGGGCAATGGTAACACCCAGTTGCCAATTTATTCATACATTTCTAGGAGGAACAACAGAAAAATTGCAAATTTCAGAGTTCTAAGAAAATGTGTTCCGGAATTTTTATTTCATGGGGAATACTTACTAATATTTACTAAAATAGACATAATATTAAAATGTCTGGTTAATAAACAGAATTCTGGAACTACAGTTTTAAATTAAATTTAAGGGAAGGGTTTGTGGGATACCAGATGACAACATTTATCCCAATTTCTTATTACATGTCTATTTCCAGCACTAACTTTACCTCTATTACCGTACATTTTTATTTAATTCATATAGACAAAAAAAAATCCTGATGTACAGAAGGAATTTGCATTTGAAATATCGAAGCAGGATCCAAAGAACTAAAGTCTAACTTAGCATAACAAAATCCAAAGCTTCAAAGACGCATTGGAACTAGAACGCACAAACATATAGAACATTCTCCGCAATTACTGAGCTCAGCACAAATGTTTGTATAGAAAGGAATAGTTTCCAGTGATAGTAGATGAATTCCCCAAGTAACGGGTAATTTCTCCATAGAAAGACGTGTCACAGGAATGGAACGCTATTGCTGGATAATGGCTTCTGGCTGTAACTTTAATAAAGAAGATGGGAACGAGGGGTTTCTATAGTAAATAAAGCAGCAGAGATGTTAATTATCAAAGCAATGGGTTGTTCTGCCATAACTGCGTCCAAGTGACATGGTGTCTGATACAGATGGCTGGAAATAGAAACGTAGCATGTTGGTTATCGATTCGATGAAGACATATTCCCACCGTAATTAATGTTCATATCATTATGTCCATGCGTCATGGCCGCTGGCTTACAGTATAATACAGTTTTATTCAATGGGAAATAAATGAGCTTTTGGAACTTATTGATGCTATTCTTTCTCTTAAGACGTGAGCGACATTAAGTGAGAATTTCTATTATTATACGTATGGTGATCACCATGCAATCACATTATGTACTGTGTTCTGTTGGAGAGAGGAACATAAAGCCAAGGAGAATGAGTCAAGGGATTGTATGTAGGAATGCCTCCAGTGTTATTGCCACAAACTTAGTGTTCTGTTAATGATATCTGAATGTAGTTAGAAAAAGTAGATTATATCGGGCTACAGTGGAACTGGATAAGAAAACCAAAAAACGTTAATCCATGATTAACTGCACAAACTCTGCTAAGTAGCATCACCGCTTTTACTTACAATCCGACCTCCCATTTTCCCCTATTTTTATCCATATGATCTATCAATAAGACGTTGAACTGTCCTGTGGATGTTGAGACGTACAAGTTATAAAAAAAAAGCAGACATTCACTGTTGCACTGACGGCATCTACTTGTGATATTACCTCTTATCTGGGTAAGGCTGGGTTCCCACAGTGTAGATTTTGCATGGAACCTAAACAGAGCAAATATACATAGGAACGCCTTATAGGTCTGCACTCCTGGATCCAATTCTGGTTTTGTCTTACAAAATGCAGGAAAAATTTGCACAGCGGGAACCCAGCCGAAGGACCCATAAACAGGGCAGAGTCCTATACGGCAGCACACTAGTCTGTAAGGGTCCGTGTGCTGCCGCACTATAGGGCACCGTATTGTCCTAGATTGCCTATAGGGGAGAATATCCCTGTAATAGGGCATGCAATAGAACAGGCCACAATTTTCGGACAACTTTCAGATGGATTCCCCAGAATAAAATTAGAGGCACATGGAGGTACAGCATGGGCCCATAGCAGTCTATGGGCATTGTGTTACCAATACAAAAAACACAAATCCATAATACAGACAGTACCTGAGAAAATAAATGTAAGGGTATGTTCACACGGCTTCTTTTCAGGCTGATTTTGGAGAGTAAATCCCTCATTTTACGTACCAAAAAACCCTTGAAAAAAGCCTGCAAACAGTTTGCCATTGATTTCTATGGGAAAGAAACGGTTATGTTCATGATGTGTATTTTTATGCTGCTGAATTTAAAAAAAAACTTGTAAAAAGAAGACTCATAACAAGAAGTAGAATGTCACTTCGTGAGGGCTTTTTGGAGTGGATTTACCATTGACACTACAAAAAAACAGCTAAAAAAACCTCAAAATAAGCTTTAAATTTAAAAAAAAAATCATTTTCAGCTTCAAAAACACCTTGAAAATGGCCTCATAATTTTCAGCCACTTCTTTTTGTACATGTGAACATACCCTAAATGCTATAATGTCTATGCAGAGTTCTGTGGCTTAAAGGGGATTTCCCATGAGACATATTTATGACATATCCGCAGGATATATCATAAATGTCAGATAGATGCGGGTCCCACCTCTGAGACATGCACCTATCTCTAGAATGGGGCCCCCTAAATCAGTTCTGCCGCTGTGTTGAAGTACAAGCAGGTGAATTCCGACCATGAATTAGGAAACATACGCGGTTTCCTTAAGTCCCATAGAACTGAACGGTAGTTACGGAAACCGTGCAGCTCAGCGAGCTGCACTGTTTTCTTAACTCCCGACTATATAGTCAGGAAGTGGCCCAGGAGTCAGCGGACGCAGAAAAAGGTAGAACGGAGTTTAGGGGGCCACGTTCTAGCGATAAGTGCGGGTCTGAGAGGTGGGACCCGCATCTATCTGACATTTATGACATATACACAGGATATGTCATATACAGTGAAGGAAATAAGTATTTGATCCCTTGCTGATTTTGTAAGTTTGCCCACTGTCAAAGACATGAACAGTCTAGAATTTTTAGGCTAGGTTCATTTTACCAGAGAGAGTTAGATTATATTAAAAAAAAACTGAAAATCACATAGTCAAAATTATATATATTTATTTGCATTGTGCACAGAGAAATAAGTATTTGATCCCTTTGGCAGACAAGACTTAATACTTGGTGGCAAAACCCTTGTTGGCAAGCACAGCAGTCAGACGTTTTTTGTAGTTGATGATGATGTTTGCACACATGTTAGATGGAATTTTGGCCCACTCCTCTTTGCAGATCATCTGTAAATCATTAAGATTTCGAGGCTGTCGCTTGGCAACTCAGATCTTCAGCTCCCTCCATAAGTTTTCGATGGGATTAAGGTCTGGAGAATGGCTAGGTCACTCCATGACCTTAATGTGCTTCTTTTTGAGCCACTCCTTTGTTGCCTTGGCTGTATGTTTCAGGTCATTATCATGCTGGAAGACCCAGCCACGAGCCATTTTTAATGTCCTGGTGGAGGGAAGGAGGTTGTCACTCAAGATTTGACGGTACATGGCTCCATCCATTCTCCCATTGATGCGGTGAAGTAGTCCTGTGCCCTTAGCAGAGAAACACCCCCAAAACATAATGTTTCCACCTCCATGCTTGACAGTGGGGACGGTGTTATTTGGGTCATAGGCAGCATTTCTCTTCCTCCAAACACGGCGAGTTGAGTTAATGCCAAAGAGCTCAATTTTAGTCTCATCTGACCACAGCACCTTCTCCCAATCACTCTCAGAATCATCCAGATGTTCATTTGCAAACTTCAGACGGGCCTGTACATGTGCCTTCTTGAGCAGGGGGACCTTGCGGGCACTGCAGGATTTTAATCCATTACGGCGTAATGTGTTACCAATGGTTTTCTTGGTGACTGTGGTCCCAGCTGCCTTGAGATCATTAAGTTCCCCCCGTGTAGTTTTCGGCTGAGCTCTCACCTTCCTCAGGATCAAGGATACCCCACGAGGTGAGATTTTGCATGGAGCCCCAGATCGATGTCGATTGACAGTCATTTTGTATGTCTTCCATTTTCTTACTATTGCACCAACAGTTGTCTCCTTCTCACCCAGCGTCTTACTTATGGTTTTGTAGCCCATTCCAGCCTTGTGCAGGTCTATGATCTTGTCCCTGACATCCTTAGAAAGCTCTTTGGTCTTGCCCATGTTGTAGAGGATAGAGTCAGACTGATTCATTGAGTCTCTGGACAGGAGTCTTTTATACAGGTGACCATGTAAGACAGCTGTCTTTACTGCAGGCACCAAGTTGATTTAGAGCGTGTAACTGGTCTGGAGGAGGCTGAACTCTTAATGGTTGGTAGGGGATCAAATACTTATTTCTCTGTGCACAATGCAAATAAATATACATAATTTTGACAATGTGATTTTCTTTTTTTTATTTTATATAATCTATCTCTCACTGGTAAAATTAACCTAGCTTAAAAATTCTAAACTGTTCATGTCTTTGACAGTGGGCAAACTTACAAAATCAGCAAGGGATCAAATACTTATTTCCTTCACTGTACATCCCCATTGGGGAAAACCCCTTTATGTGCAGCAGATTTCATCCTCTGCACATAAAACAAACCTCAATGCACAGATCATTACTTAATATCAAAGCTTTAGAATATTTCATAACACTAACGCAATTCATAGCTCACCCAAAACTCTTGAAATACTTTAATTTTCTTAGCCTTATGGACACCATTAATGATAGAACTTCTATACATTCTACCGGGTAACACAGTACGTAGGTTTGTACACGGTCTCATGCAAACTTGTAGGTTAGGCCCCATGCACACGACCATACCCATAATCACGATCCTTGATTACGGGCACAGCCGGCCGCGGACAGTCATCTGCATTTGCGGGTCGTGCTCCCATTATAAAGTATGGGAGCACGGTCCGTAAAATCAAACAAATAGGACACCTTCCCGTAAATATACGGGTAAGTGTCTGTGGGCCATAGAAATGAATGGAACCGTATTTTGATACGCGATTAGGGTCCGTAATTGAGGACCAAAATTACGGTTGTGTTCATGGGGCCTTATAATGTACATTATAAACATGGACATGTCACTGACCTTGCCAAATGTAGAAAATGCACGAGAGAGGGGAAAACATTAAATTACAGACACAAGGAGAAAGAAATGCTGATGAAACAAGTATTCGTTTTGGAACAATGGTCTTCAGTTATTAAAACGGACAAAAAACTGGCCTTGTTACCCATAGCAACCAATCACAGTGCATCTTTATTTCTTAACCCCTTGGTGACAGATGATGTAACTGTACGTCACGGCCGCAAAGAGCCTGAGCACTCAGCATAATCTGTGAGTGTCGGCTACAATCCCCGACATCTAAGCCGTTAAAAAAGGGCAAGCCCTCGATGATGGTTGCCATGGCAACCTGGGGGTCTAAAGAGGGCCCCGAGGTCAACTATTTTTGTGCTCCTATTAAGCCCTGCCAGAGGGGCTTAATATGAGCCAGAGAAAGTAAGAATACAATGCAAAACACAGATATTGTAGTATGGTACCAGGTAGTTAGCAAACACTCGCTAGGAGGACTTAAAAAAAAAAAGAAGCAAAATAAAGATAAATACGTTTTTTTTTTAATATGCAAAAATATAAAATTAAAAGGAAATGTTATTTTTTTAAAGTAACGTAAAAAAAAAATCATAAAAATAAACATAATTGGTATCACCATGTCTGTAAAAGTCTAAACTACTGTAAGATTATTTAACCGGTTCCCGACCGTCCTGCTGTCGGGGTCCTTAAAACCCGCGACATAGAGAATTTACGGCACAGGTTTTAGCTTGCTGCCCGAGTCATTGACTGCCGGGGACCCTGAGAAGAAGATAGAAGCAGAAGTATATCTTCTCTGATCTATTATACACAGCGCACAATGAGAACTGTGTATAGAATAGAGGCAGCCCCACTGTCTCTATTGGTCCTGGTGATCATGTGACTGGTCACATGATAGCCGTGTGCCATTAGTGGCAGGCTGCTGCTAGGTCTAATTAGACCCAGCACAGCCCTATTATTGACAATAGTCACTATAAGAGGGCTGATTTCCCCAGTAACTGGAGCTGCTGTGCAACCCCAATTACAGTGGAAAAATAAGTTGAACCGGTTAACCAGCATGACCGAGAGTAACCCCAAACCAGCCAGAGAGCAGGAAGTCCTGCACTTTGGCTTGCGTACAAGGGGTTACTTGCAGTCTGCAGATGATCACGAGTAACCCGCAAGTGCAGGGACTCCATCATAACAGAAGGAGCCCTTCACTGTGGCGTGCAGAGCCTTGAGATGCGCCACAATTGAGGCACATCTCTAGGGCTTTGTGCACGAAACACCAGGGTTACTAGAGTTCATTGGCCTAATTTTGAGAAGTCATTATGAGAAGTCATGGACTGGTTTATTCTGCCGGGGAAGCATCGCTGGAGAGTGGAGTATAATAATTGTATTGTTTACTTCGGTTTATTTAGATGTATTAATAATTAGTCTGCCATCAATTTCCGCTGCTCCCAGGATTGGTGCCTTCTCCTGAGGTGGGATGTGGGAAGGATTGCTTGGTTTAAAGAGGCCTTGTCACCTTTCCTGATATGTATGTTTTAGTAAATACTTGTAATCCTCATAAAATTAAAATTCTGGAGGATTGTTTCTTAGAACTCTGCATTGTGCCGTTCCTCTATTATTCCTCCTCTGAATTTAAGAATAAATTGTTGAAGGTTGGTGGGGTGTTCTTATACAGTCTGCCACGGGCCAATCAGTACTCAGTCTCAGAATGTGTAGGTCACGGCCCTTTGACTAGGGGATCAGTAACAGCCAATTGTCAATTTATTCATACATTTCTAGGAGGAATAACAGAGGAAGGGCGCAACACAGAGTTCTAATAAAATATGCTCTAGAAATGTAATTTTATGGGGAATACAAGAATTTACTAAAACAGACATGTCAGGAAAACGAGGTCCCCTATAAAAGGACAGGTTTTCTGACCACATGGCAGTGACACATCAGTACCTGTCATTTTCCCTTGAAATGTCTACAATCGCTATTATAAATATGTTCCTGCTGTAGACTCACCCTTTTCATTTTATTAGTGACAACAAACGGTCTTGCGGGAAAGAAAATTGAGAATGGACCACTAGATCGCACCAGCCATCATCCCCAAAATAAAAGGGGTATTCCAGTCAAACAAAAATTACCACTTATCCAGTTATGGGTTTGTGTTGTAAAATTTTTATTTGGGTGAAGGTACAAAAAGGAGGGAAGGAAGGAAGACCTGGGTAAATAATTGGGCAAGGGATGGAAAGAATCCAGTTATGTTTTACGTAGTCATATGAATAAATAAATGTATGTTTTTCTTTTATGGCTAAAAAGTTCGATTTTGGTCCCAACCAGAATTTAAAAAAAAAACTTGTTTTCAAAGTCTCCCTCATTAGTTGTTTGTCCCCCGTCCCCCCCAACAGTAGATTACTTGCTTTCTGCCTTTTTTTTTTTTCAACAGTAGTTTGTGCTCTTCCTATGGTACTGCACACTCAGGCGGTTGCTAAAAGAAAAATGCGTCTGTAGGAAAGCCGAGAGAAACTTTCACTAGGGCTACATTGGTCTAAAATTGGAACAATCACGCTCACAACAGACCTGGATAGATAGAATGCGATAGAGATAGAGAGATCCGTATTTAGGTAATTAAACGTGAACCCAGATGCATGTATTTACCGTCCCATGACCTAGTCTGGACAATGCCCAGTCCATTCCACAGGAAGGGCTGTGATTTATATTGCAGACACATTATGTAAAGTAGTTGTCCAATCAGTGGTACTTGGGGTCATCTCTGAACAAGCTCCTCTGGTGAAATCGTATATTAGATTAGCAGTTATGACTGGTTTCTTTCATCAGGACAATTTTAAAAGACTGCTGTATTTCCCGTCTCGGACAAACTTTGACACATCTTCCTGGTCTGGATTACTGTCTGCTATCTCTCCTACAGTCACTATGAAGTTAAGCAGACACATGAAGGGTTACAGAGCTCATTCTCATACTGCCAGATCTTGGCAAAGGGGGAAATCAATGGTTTCTACATATTGCCCTGATTTACAGCAAGGTATTTCAGGTGTCTAAAGGAATACTCAGATCTGCTAAATACGGATATTCTCCATCAACTCCTGCACAGCTTAAAAAACGGATGTACATTTATACTGTGAAAGACCTAATGCACACGACCGTATTCGTTTTGTGTTCTGCAAAACAACGGACCTGTTGCGGTCTGTTTGAACGCAAAAAACCTTTGTTGTGCATTGGTGTGTCATCAAGATTCACGGACCCACAGCAATTTTGACAGTTTAGTGAAGCCGCAAATCCGGACCGTAAAAAGACTTCTCCTAAGTTTTTGCAGTCCAGATTCGTGGGCCCCATCACGGATCAGTATCACAAAACAGTATAACACAAACCTTGTAGCTGCTATTAAGGTGATTTTGTGGGGCAATATTTACGGCTATGTACAACCTCAGAGTATATGGGGCCTAACAGTACCTACACATGCCTCTGATATCATACGAAGGCAAATGGAAGCAAAAAGCATTGTTTCTAGGGGAGAAGGTCTCCGTAGGGAGGCAGTGCAGCTACGTACCAGCGAGCCGTAAAGCTTTCGTGACTGTCGTTTAGGCTCTGTCCACACAGTTCTGTAGGAGTTGTAAATATAGCAGCTACAAGTAGTCATGATATGGTATTAAACGTGTCAGTAGTAAATGGCATTTGTACACCGCTGTCACATTCTGCAGGACAGTGTCAAAACAACTGAAGTGACCGCAGCCCTAAATTGTTATTGTAGGATCACTACTAGAAGTAAAAAAAAGAGTTTTACGGTAATAGAGTTCGATCCCATTAATGACCATGCTAATATCTAAAATACTTAGTGTTGCTAAGTCATAACTTTACTTACAGGGGTTTTCCAGTCCCTAAAAATTGATGGCCTATCAACAGGATAGGCCATCAATAGCGGATTACTCGGGGTCCAACTCCCGCGGCCACTGCCAACTACCTGTTTTGAAGGGGGTGCAGCGATCGTACGAGCGCTGCTTCCCCTTCATTTCTACTTGCTCACTGTAAATTGTTGAAAAAGATGTAGCGGCAATTCACAGTATTGCATTACAGTATTGCTTCTCCCATTCAAGTAGAAATGAAGGTGAAGCACTGAACCCCCTTCAAAATAGATGATCAGTGAGGGTCCCGGGAGTCGGACCCCTACGGATCAGCTATTGATCGCCTATCCTAAAGGCAAACCCCTTTAAAGTCTATGTATACCTTTGAATGTTTTTTTATTTTTATGAAATCAATGTTTTTTTGTGTTTTTAGGCACTTCTTTAATTGACTTCTATTAATTTGTTTTACTTCTTATGTATCCTGTATACAAAGAAGCTGTATCGTTCACGCTCAGCCAATTCTCAGTTCAGCTGAACTGACGGCTTGGCTGAGAGTGGCTCATGTGTGTCTCTGACACACAGGATCCAGCTCATATAAATTACATTTAAGTTATGAAAATAGAGGTGATCGATATTAGGTGGATCCTGTGCGTCAGACACACAAAGGAACCGCTCTCAGCCAAGCCGTCAGTTCAGAAAACTGACAGAATGGGCTGAGAACGATCGATACAGCTTCACTGTATACAGAATACTGTACATAGAAACTATCATAAAAAGTAAAAAAAATAAAAAATAAAAGTCAATTTAAAAGTGCTGAAAAACACAAGAAACATTGATTTAATAAAAAAAAAAGTCCATCAAAAAAGTATACATAGGATTTAAGGGTATTTACACACACAGCACTTATATTGTAGCTTTTCTACAGAATATCCGCATCATTTATATGTGTTACGCGCAGATTTTACTGTGGATTTCACCCCTGCACTGAAAAGGGTGAAATCTGCGGTGAACATCCAGAACAGAATGAGAATGCTGTGAATTTGAAAATCCACAGAATGTTCGGCTTTTCCGTGCAGTCTTCTGCAAATCCGGACAGAAAATCTGCTACGAGCGCAGGGGGAGTAACAATGACGGGACAGGGAAATTGCTGAGCCATTTGTGAATTTTCTGCTAGATCAGCATTGGGACTACTTGTTGTCGGGATGCCAGATTAACAGGGATGTTCCTCAGATTTGGTTTACTTCTCACATTCCACTTTATAAATAATCCTGTTCAGTACATACTGTATTTATTTTAAACCACTCAAAGAACAAAACCTCAATGGTAAGAAATTAACATAACGCAAAGCAAAAGAGCGATAAATCATTGTGTTCCCTTTGTCAACACTTAAGACAGGAGAAACATTCCTAGAGGAAAATATTTAGAGAGCAACCGCAATTTAACGCTGCATGATCAGCACAACAGGTAACTGGAGATCATGCATTATCTATGTGAATGACCTTATGGGTTCTTAAAGAGGCTCTGTCACCAGATTATCAAATCCCTCTCTCCTATTGCATATGATTGGCGCTGCAATGTAGATAACAGTAACGTTTTTTGTTTTTTTTTAAAACGATCATTTTTGGCTAAGTTATGAGCAATTTTATATTTATGCAAATGAGCCTTTCTAATGGACAACTGGGCGTGTTTTCTCTTATTTCCAACTGGGCGTGTATTGTGTTTTTAGCAACTGGGCGTGTTTACTTCTTTCACTGCACAATCTCACTGTGCTGTGAATCATGCTGGGCTGGAACAATGAGAAGTGTAGGACACTGATTGGTCACTGATTAGTCACTGATTGGTCAGCGTCATACACTCCTCTGTACAACACCCAGTTGGTAAAAAGTAAAAACACGCCCAGTTGTCCATTGAGAAACTCATTAGCATAAATCTAAGCTAGCTCATAACTTGCTCAAAAATGATTGTTTTTCAAAATAAAAACCACTGCTGTTATCTACATTACAGCGCCGATCAGATTATGTAGGAGATAGGGCACTTATAATCTGGTGACAGAGCCTCTTTAACTGCAGTGCGTCTCCCATTGGACCCTGAATCTTCTAGGGTCTAGAAAGTTTCAACAACCACAGTCGCCAAGCTGAGCCCCTATAGGAGTCTATGGGGGAAGTGGAAATTTAGCAAAAAGAAAACATTAACTTCAATTGAGAAGTCAGAAAAAATCATGTGTGCAGGAGGCTGTATGGCAGTACACGGAGTCCCCTATGGCTCATTACAACAGAGCTGCAAGGACTTTGTGCGACAATGAATTTTAAGAGATATTCTACTCTACAACTAATTCTTCTAGGGGAGAATAGCTGTGTAATATGAAATTAGATGAAAAATGTCATTAGTTTTTCTTGTTCGATCCGTACGGAATCTGACAGAAAAATTACCATGACTCTGTATAAAATCGGAGACATACAGAGATACAAGTAAGGACCATAGAAGTCTATGATTGCCCCATTATGGCTCTGTACAACTCAAAGATTGTACAACGCTATAACAAGGTCATGCGGATGAGCACTAAGGCTAGTTTCCGATATTGCACCCGTATTTAACCGTCCAGTCCATATTATGGACTAAACACCGAAAACCCCTGTAGATCACAATAGAACGCTGGTCCAAGTGTTAGGTATGTAAAACAAGCTCTATAATACAGGTGCAATACACTAATTTTGGGCTATGAATACGCTTTAAAGGGCTTTAACGATCATAGACTGATGGAATAATATTTTAAAGAAGTTGTGTTGCAGTTCTCTGTATAGCAGGTGGCTTGAAGCACCGATGTGCAGGA
Source organism: Rhinoderma darwinii (assembly GCF_050947455.1). NCBI lineage: Eukaryota > Metazoa > Chordata > Amphibia > Anura > Rhinodermatidae > Rhinoderma > Rhinoderma darwinii. The sequence continues at coordinate 51,095,454 of NC_134691.1, forward strand.
AAAAACTGTGAAGGGGCCGCAGCACTGAACCCTTCATTCTCAAGATCGGTGGGGATCAGAGTGTTGACACTGACCAGAGTGTTGACATTTAATGATAAGAATACCTCTTTAAAACCAGGACAAATACTTTAGATTAGGGGCAAATGGGGACTGTGTGAAATGTGCCAAATCTTTTGGAGAATATTAGTAAGAGTATACAGAATATTGGGATTTGTTAACTTTGTAATCTAAATGATGAGAAACAAATACATCCCCCCTTTTCTGATCCTTCAGACAGTACTGGAATTAATGAAAACGCGAGCATGGATAAGTATTTCTTTGCGGTCCATCACCATGTACATCTGATAGAAATTCACTGAACTCAAAGCTGCACTAACCACTCTTCTTGGACAAAGATGATAGGCATTGGGAAATTGTCTTATTAACCAGGGGAGACAACATATTTGGAGAAAAGCAAAACATATTGAAAGGTTTTAGGAAAGAGGAATATGTTTAAAAAGTAGCCTGTGCGTCCCATTGTAAATGTGCTTTTCATTTGCGGAGAGAGGGAGAAGACGTTTGTAAGTTTTAAGGGGAGTGGAATGTAAATTACTTACAATCACTGTCATGCATGGAGAAAACAATGTTAGATGGTGATTTTCACATTATCCTATGCGGAAAGTGTACAAAAAATTTTTGCTCTCCAAAAAGTGACAGTGTAAGGAACACGACCATTCCTAAATAGGTCCATATCAATTCAATTTATCTTCAAACTGCTAATTTCTATGGTGCAGATCACTAAATCATTGTCTTCATGCCTTTTAATCTGGCCATACATACGAGATGAAAAAAAATAATTGGCACCATCACCAATCAATCTGTGTATGGAGACAGCTCGACATTTCCCCAACTGCAGATGTTGGGTCAAGTGGGATTGGGCATGTTGAATTTCAAGAACAATCATTTGCTCTTGCGGGAGATCGTTTAATCCTTACCGAGAGTCCAAGTTTCTGGGGAGGCCGGGGGTGAAAGCTGTAACACATATGAACAATGATTTATGGCGAATTTAGGGCAATTTTTTACTGTGGGGAAGAATACCATATAAAATATTGATATTAACATCAGTTGTATGGAAAACGAGATAATGATATGGTGGATGCCAAGCTCAGGTTCCTCTATAAAGGATCTTAAATCAATGGAAAATATCAAGAGAATTTAATGCAATTCTATTTTAAAAATAAAACATAAAATAAGTTGTCAATATAGATAACTTGAGGTTAAAGTATAAAAAAATGATCTACGCATTGAGATCGAAAATAAATCACTCCATGATGGTTAAAGGGTTATTCCCAAGTGGAGTCTTCTTTTTTTTATTTTTATGCATCCTAAACAAATAAAAATATAAATATAGTGGTTTAAAAAAAATAAAAAATCATAATTTCCTAACTCCCTTTTTTTTTCAACTAGATAACGCAGCTAGTGGTGGTTATATTTTCTAAACGGGGGCATAAGCGGCTTGATGTCAATCAAGCCACTGTTCTCGGTTAGTGCGCCCCCCCTCCCTGTGGCTAGCTCCATTGGAACTCCCTCTAGGAGTGTAGTCCCCAGCCAGACCATTTCCGACGCTCTGGCCGGGGATTCCTATCCTGGAGGAGCCCTGACTGTTGGCTCCGTGCTGTAAGCTGCACATAAATCAGATGTATGAGCCAGCGTCATTCCCTGTCTCCTGTGCCCCCATTGGCAGTACAGAAGCCCGCACTGATACAGGGCTGGCTTCTTTACAGCAGATGGGAGCATAGGAGACCGAGCAGGACGCGGTCTCATGCATCTGATCTATGTGCAGCTTACACCACCGACATTGGCCAGTCCATGCTGCGGTGTAGCATAAGTATGTAACAGACAATGTTACATACCTAGTCCTGATAAGGGCTCAGCTAACTCGGCCTTCCTTTACTCATGTGCCAAGTACAGGACGGCTCCAGGGGTAATGTGCATGCGTGCGGGCTGTCCTACATACTTGAATCGAATTCAAGAGAGGTGTTTGAGCAGGGAGCTACTGCGCATGCACTGGCATGCGCGTTCCAGAGATCCCGGCCATCCTCACTGCAAAATAAGAAGATAGACCGCAAGCGTGGCCACCGATGCTGAATCCCGGTGGTGGTCATAACCATACGTAACAGGTTACAAACAATGAAGAGAAGCCTGGCTGGAGAATAATTCATATCTGCAAACCAGTATAGATTTGAAAAATGAATGTATTTACTAAAATACCGATATTGACATATCTAACATTTTATATATGATTGCCGAGTTGGGAATACGGCTTTAATATATTTCACAAATGTATCCCTCCACATCTTCCTATACACAGAACTCAATATGGAATCCATAGAATTATATGCGCCCATACTGAACCTCTGTGTGATATTAGAAGTATGCACACGGAAAAAAATTATTCTAACATTTAATTTGAGTCAATTAGGAAAAAAAAAGACTTGTATGCTTCATCACTCGCTCTATTCTAGAAGTATCTACTAAGGAGAATACTGTGATGTGTTTCTAAGCAGAGTACCCCCTAACTCAAATTACCTAAAAGTACCCCCCGGCTAGAATCATACTTTTGCTTCACATTAAATGCCCAGTATGATATGAGGGCAGTGCAAGTACCCCCTCACGCAGAAGTCAGCAACCTTCGGCACTCCAGCTGTTGTGAAACTACAATTCCCAGCATGCCCTGACAACCTTTGGCTGGAATAATAAAGCCTTTGCTTCTCAGTGCATACTGGGAGTTGTAGTTTCACAGCAGCTGGAGTGCCGAACTTTGCTGACCCCTGCCCTAGGGATATGGCATGTACCCCCTGGGTACACATACCATAGGTTGAGAACCTAAGCTGTAGACACTCTGCTATACAAGGACAATGCACACTGAACTGCCCGTAGAGCCCGGCCTTGCCACAAAAAAAATGAAAGGGTTAAGAACAGATTAAACAATTAGAGTGTAACCCTTGGTGTCCCTTTTGGTAAACCAGTACAGACACAAATAGACTTTCAGATTACACAATATCAAGGATATTTCCGCTAGCTGAGATGCCCCAAATCCCAATCATTTAAACGGCCCAAGAAAGAGATCCATCACATTGAACAAGCCATCTGTGCGAGCAGCACATTATCAGGACAGGTTCTCAGCCTCTTAATCTAAACAAGACTATATCTATTCACTGACAGGAAGCAGAGATATTGAAAATGGGGAGACATCTATACTTCAACTTTTTAATATACTTTTAACGTCTCCGTTTTATCTATATAGAATTCAAAACCCCCTCTAGTACGTATGAGCATCACAAACTACAAGGTACTGACAGGAGACAAGGCAACACTCACGTTAGGCAATTTTTTTTATGGAAAAACGTGATCACATCTGAATTACTTTGCGCATGGGTAAGAACTCTGCACACAAATCACAAATGTTTTTATGAATCCAGTTTTGTCTGACGGCAGAACACAAAAATATGTTCCATACACAACACGTGCGCGATTTCCATGAGGTCATGTCGCGGCGTGAGATAAAAGAATTATTGTCATGTGTCGGAAGCTGCAAAATGACTTGACCTTAATTTTGCACTTGCTGTTTTTGAGAGGTAAAACACAACAATCTCTGCTGCCAAAAACCGGGAATACATTAGGGCTCTTGAAAAAAAAAATGTGTTCCATTACTTACGATGGAACAATCGATCAAATATTTTTTTTTTATAGATTTTTCCTCAGGAAAGGGAAAGTATAATGACATCTTTTTGAAATGTTTGAAAGAAAGATCTTCAGATCGGATGTATGCCCCGATCCATGCAAGGAGTTATTCAGGGAAAAACTGTAAGATATTATCCTATAACATCTCATGACAGATAACCATATGTACTAGAGGAGAGGAGGAAAATCACCTTGAATGATTTAAAACTCGTACCATAATTGTCTCAATAAGGCAGAGTTCCGGCATGAAGGAACGGCGTCAGCTACATTAAAGAATTGAAAATATCAGGATTATGTGAACATTTGGTTGGCATTATTCCCAGCGCACAAACCACTATAAAAATAAACTTTTTATAAAAGGATTTGGCCTATCGTAACAAGGGGAAATTTCTCTCTTTATAGGGAAGATTGAGTTGCCCGATTCAAAATCAGATGAAATGTTTAAGCTGCTACTTGCTTATCATCCGTCCATCTCCCGAAATCCTCCTCGCCGCCCCGTTCTGAAGTCTTAACTTAAAAGACACATTGGCTTGTTACAGTCATATTTCAAAGGGGAAACAGGCGCAAGGCCTGACTTCTGGGTGTGAAAGGAAACAAATTTTCTCATATGTGATTTTAATAGTAAAGATTTTCTTTGATCTCCTTGGTATAGAAAATAAAACGACATAAGGAAAAATCTGGGCTCCGTCTACAGGATGTTGAGATAGGATAGGTAATTGGAAACATAATAATGTCACCTTGAAGTTAAGTGGTCACAGAAAGTGTGGATTTCCACGTTTACACTGCATAGACCAGGAAAATCCATTTACAGAAGGCTGAGCGACATATCTATGCACACCTGTTGTATATGAAGACAAAGAACGTTAGCGGTTTTTCTCCTAGCGACATGATCTATATCTCGATGCCCATATTACACATGATATCAGCAGAATTACAGGTTTGATACCAGGATCATTTTCGCTGTCATCACCAGTCACTAATAATTTAGAGGTTTCTTTATTACAGGAGACTTCTGACGGATGTGCCTGCATACAAGACTCTGTTCACATTACATTTGTAATGTGGGTTCTATTTATACACTGCTTATACGCCGACATGCCCATAAACTTCAATAGCCAATGTGCCATATATGTGGCATATGTTCAGCTGGTATTTGTCGACATATTTTGACTGTATTGAAAAGCCTAGTAGTCTAAACTGGTCAATATAAGAGATGAAACCAAAATATGTATACCATGCGATGGCAGAGGTATAGTTCATATGGTCGGCAGTACACCAGTAGCGTATGCCCCAAATATGATGTGAACAGAGGCTTAGGGGATCACAGACCCTGCTGATAAGAATTATTCTGGTATTGTTAGGGAATTGCAATATCCTAACCTATGTTTATAGGATCATGTAAAGGTGAACCTATGCTTGCGATAATTCGGATTTATACATTTACAATTTGATGTCTAAATCTATATCTCTCTCTTGCACTTTCACTAAATTCACCTCACCCATGTAATATATTCGCAACACAAAGTCCAACCATGGCGCGAGGCGACATCTTGCCAGCTTTCCTTCATTAAAGTGTACCTTAATCCAAGAATGGAAACCGGTCACTGCTCCTATAGGGATTATTTTCTTGTGACCAGATCACTCAATGTGTCCACCTCTCCCAATAGTCCCTGGCAGTCCGTCACAGTGAGAGGAGGCTCCTATTCCTTCTCACTGTGGAGATATGATTAAAAGGGGTTGTCCACATTTTACAATACCCCTTTGTCAGAAGGGCCCTCGTAAATAAGCTGATCACAGGTGGCACCTCTGCTGTGACCCCCAGAGATCTACCATAATCTGGGGGGGGGGGTGGCAGCAAGTGTTTAGTTACCTTGCAGCACCATCACAGGGGAAGTCAATCGGCCAGCCAAGTAATTGCAAATCATGTCTCCAGAAAACGCAAGAGATTTTTTTTGTTGCCGCTCTCTTCTCGAAATTATTGACTCCCATCTATTATCTCCATAACAGCGATTTTAAAATTATTGAAACTTTGCCTCTTTTCCGTAAGTAAATTTCTTATTATGGGATTATATTTCCCTCTTCACCACAATAGAGGCTAAAATATGGATCAGTACATAAAACTATATGGTAGTAACTAAAATATACAATTAGTTAAGCCATTATTCCCCAGATACAAGGTATTTTTTTACTGAACAATATGGTATACATAGCTAAAGATATCATGTATTATAGAGACTCCTATCCAAGTGACAGCCATGTGGGGCTTCGGGGTCAATGGGGCTATATGGTTTTAATTTACTGTACTTCGTCTATTTTCCATTTCCTCTTATGATGCAGCCAAAATTCTCGTCCATACTCAGATTGGCAAACATGTTGATTAGTTCCTTTGATTCCCAGTCTCCATCTTCTTTCACTTATCTGTTTAATTTAGATAAGAAACCAGTAGCATGAACACTACGGCAATTACCATTTCTCACATTACTTTTCTGCTGGATAATATACACTGGGCTCATTACCCTGTGATTTATATTCTCTTTGTTCCTAAGTTGAACTTCATTTCCAGTCTGGAAATGTTTCCAATTCAGCTCAATTTGATTCTTGTTCAAGCTTCACCTTTTTTGGCGTAGAAGTGTCATGGGATGACGATAATCAGAGATGGGAAAGGGTTTAGAGGGTGTAAAGGGTTTATATATATGTGTGTGTGTGTGTGTGTGTGTATGTGTGTATGTATGTGTGTATGTGTGTGTGTATATATATATATATATATATATATATATATATATGTATGTGTGTGTATGTGTGTGTATATGTATATATATATATATATATATATATATATATATATGTATACACATATATATACATATATACAGGCCGATGCCTATAAGGCATCTGTTCTGAATGGTGTTACCTAAACCTTAAACCTTACCCAACCAGTGGTGGACATTAAACGCTGATCCAGAAATCTCTATGGAGCATGACAGTAGAAGATGTGACAATATTTCAGGTAACATTCACATTGGTAGGAATAATCTTCACATGATGTCATGGATTTCATTTATAATGGAAGAGATGATTCTGTGACGTACCCTTCATACAATGGACCCCATTCACTAATAATGGGGTCTATTAAGGTTCCGTCGAGGTTTCCGTCATTTTAACATGATGGAAACCCCAACGGTCATAGTCTCTTGTAGGTTATCATTACACTTGCTCTATGACCCATTACTATTCGGAAGTCCTACATGTGTATTTGCTTTTAAATCATTACTTGTGTATGTTTAAGTGTCACTTTACCTGCAATATCCCACCTGATCTTATATCGTTCAAGGAAAGAGGCAGATGACATGCTGGGGGGCACAGTTGCCAAGCATCCATACAACACCTAAAGAGTCTTGTGCCTGCATGAGTCCTAGTTTGATCTCTATGCCCCATGTAAGATCAGGCAGAATATCACAAGTAAGGAACCTTTTACATCGGTCAATATAGTTACATAGTTACATAGTTACATAGTTAGTACGGCTGAAAAAAGACACATGTCCATCAAGTCCAACCAAGGGAAGGGAAAAGGGAAGGAAAAATTTCTACACATAGGAGCTAATATTTTTTTGTTCTAGGAAATTATCTAACCCTTTTTTTAAAGCCATCTACTGTCCCTGCTGTGACCAGCTCCTGCGGTAGGCTATTCCATAAATTCACCGTTCTTACTGTAAAGAAGCCTTGTCGCCTCTGCAGCTTGAACCTTTTTTTCTCCAGACGGAGGGAGTGCCCCCTTGTTTTTTGAGGGGGTTTTACAAGGAACAGGATATCACCATATTTTTTGTATGTGCCATTAATATATTTATATAAGTTAATCATGTCCCCCCTTAGTCGTCTTTTTTCAAGGCTAAATAGGTTTAATTCTTTCAATCTTTCCTCATAACTTAAATTCTCCATGCCCCTTATTAGCTTCGTTGCTCTTCTTTGTATTTTTTCCAACTCCAGGGCATCCTTTCTATGAACTGGAGCCCAGAACTGAACTGCATATTCTAGATGGGGCCTCACTAATGCTTTGTAAAGTGGCAATATTACATCTCTGTCCCGCGAGTCCATGCCTCTTTTAATACACGACAATATCCTGCTGGCCTTTGAAGCAGCTGATTGACACTGCATGCTGTTATTGAGTTTATGATTTACAAGTACACCCAGATCCTTCTCAACAAGTGAATCCGCCAGTGTAGCTCCCCCTAGGACATATGATGCATGCAGGTTGTTGGTACCCAGATGCATAACTTTACATTTATCTACATTAAACTTCATTTGCCAAGTGGACGCCCAAACACTTAGTTTGTTTAAATCTGCCTGCAATTCACAAACATCTTCCATAGTCTGAACTATATTACATAGCTTGGTGTCATCTGCAAAAATAGAAATAGTGCTATTAATCCCATCCTCTATATCATTAATAAATAAGTTGAATAATAGTGGTCCCAGCACTGAACCCTGGGGTACACCACTTATAACCGGTGACCATTCAGAGAAGGAGTCATTGACCACAACTCTCTGGATACGGTCCTTGAGCCAATTCTCAATCCAATTACAAACTATATTTTCTAAACCTATAGTCCGTAATTTACCCATTAGGCGTCTATGGGGGACAGTGTCAAATGCCTTTGCAAAGTCCAAAAACACTAAATCCACAGCGGCCCCTCTGTCTAGACTTCTGCTTACCTCTTCATAAAAACAGATTAGGTTAGTTTGACAACTTCTGTCCTTAGTAAAACCGTGCTGGCTGTCACTTATAATGCTATTTATTGTCACATAATCCTGTATATAGTCCCTCAATAGCCCCTCAAACATTTTCCCCACGATGGATGTTAAGCTTACTGGTCTATAATTACCCGGGGAAGACCTAGAGCCCTTTTTGAAAATAGGCACCACATTTGCCCTGCGCCAGTCCCTTGGCACTATACCAGTCACTAGAGATTCTCTGAATATTATGAAAAGGGGGACAGAAATAACTGAACTAAGCTCTTTAAGAATTCTAGGGTGTAACCCATCTGGTCCCGGAGCCTTGTGCACATTTATTTTATTTAATTTAGCTTGGACCATCTCTACATTCATCCAATTCAGTATATCAGCCGATATATTAACAGCACTGGCACCGGCTACATCAGCTGCTCTTTCTTCAGTTGTATATACAGAGCTAAAGAACCCATTTAGTAACTCTGCCTTCTCTTGATCCCCTGTGATCAACTCCCCATTACCATTATCTAGGGGTCCTACATGTTCAGACCTTGGCTTTTTTGCATTTATATGCTTGAAGAATTTTTTAGGATTTGTTTTACTATCCTTGGCCACCTGCCTTTCATTTTGTATTTTTGCTAATTTTATTACATTTTTACAGATTTTATTAAGCTCTTTATATTTTACAAAGATGGGCCATAAAAAACGAGCGCCGATAAATGTAGGCTGTGGTGGATGCCTAACAGTGGCATCGGTCACCCACATACTATTAAGGGATATGTTCAATAGATACATTAACTCTCATGACCTTTTTATGTCATATCCGTTAAAACAATACCATAATAGTCTATACATGTCGGATGCCACTGTTAGGCTAATATGGCATTCATTTTAAAGGTACGTCATGAAAAGCTCATGATGAATTTGTTTAACGGATGCCTGTGACATCAGCCATAGGCTCCAATGTTAAAAAAAACATATAACGCTATTCCATATCTCAAAAAAAAAAAAGTATATCGACGTTGTTCGGTCTGGTCAATAACAGAACAAATTCCCACCTGCATGATACAAATATATATGGTGCTATATAGAAATGATGTCAATAATAATGTCCTCCAACCTATAAAGCTGTATAGCAGTCAGTAGCATCTGAACTTTCAGCAACTTTCTGCCAAGACACACTGGGAGTTGTAGTGTCACCACAGGTTGCAGACCACTGCTCTAGAGTGACCTCCTGTAAGCAACCACCCCGGGCATGTAAAGGGAACAGCTCTGATGAGGAGAGGGGAGACAGTACTAACAATATAACCATAAGGCAGTAAACCTACCAGAAATCAAGGTCCATCCTATGGGTATAGCTATAAAGTTCCCTTACATTTTAACAAATTCCATTTGGGTGACATATAAAACTTGCTGAAAACACAATGCCATAGGTCAAATATGGTGTGAACTTTAAGCAGCAAGTGAGGTGCAATAGGTCAGATGGTGATGCTTATCTGCTGTCCATCATCGTCTAGGGTTCACTGCATTATACAATATAGGAAACATGAAGCGGCGGAAAAAAGATGGTAATCTCGTTGGGGAATGGACTCAGATCTTTAAAAAGTATCTGGGACCTGCAGAAATACTTGCTTTTAAAACAAAATTAGTTTTAATGCTCAGGACTACAATATACACAATATCATCATCTCCGTTCAGAAATGGATAATCATTTTAGGTACAACAGTAATATTTTACACCACAAAACTGCCATCACAGCCTGCCATGATTTAATAATGATGAATATCAAAACTAGTGCAATATAGGAGTAACACAGTCTTTACTATTCTTCTTCTTCTTCTTGGGTATCTACGCGGCCGCATAATCGTCACTGAACGGAAGTGTAAAAAACTATATACAGGGTGGATGGGAAAACAGCCATTTGTGCTGCTAAGAACTATGGTGCTGCAGCATTGACCTAGTACATCCTATACTACATGGCATTTTCAAATATGGCAGAAAGGTATTGGGTATTCACTGGCATAAAGGTATTGGGCTCAAGTGTTGCGTTAGCTCTGGGGTCCAGGAGCTCTAAAGGGAACCTATCAGCATATTCATGATGCACTATCCACGGGAAGCATAAAATAGCAACAGGTGCCGAACTAGACTGAACTATCTTTACTCTATAGTGCTGCAGAGAAAATATCATTTTAATAAGTGCCAGGCCCAGAGAGAAGAAGTGTCCGTTTGGCAGCTACCTTCTGGCTTTAAATAGGGAGAGACCTGTCAATCAAAATGCGACAAGCAAGGAGAAGACTGAGGGGAGCCGCCTATTGGACACTTCTCCCTAAGACCGGCACTTATTAAAATTGTGTTTCTGAAGCTAGCGTGGAATACACTGGTTATGTTAGGGCACTGGAAAAGCCAGCTTTCTCTACTATTTCTTCTTCTCTTCTATGGTTAAATGCAATAGATAAAGCAGTTAAAATAATTAACAAAAAGAATGTATAAACAACATAATGTTTTATGTGTTGGAAAAGCTATTTTTCCCAGGGAACCAATCTAGATACAGTGGGTGGAGGTGCCATGCTGTAACACATCAGCTTTAGCTTCTTCCAGCACCATAATAGTAGACATAGTTCAGAGTATAAACAAGTTATTTCATGGTTAAGATATAAAACTGCCGAGAAAGGGATCCAGTCCAGAAAATGTATAAGACCTGCTGCACAATATCATTTCATGCTGTACATTACATAAGAGATGATTAACGCTCACTCTCTCATCAATTATGACTTGGGGAAAATGGGTCAAACGTGGTCCAAAAACATTTATATCTCATAAATAAATGATACAATCCTTCTTAGTATTCAAATGGGTTAGGTTAAAAAAAAAAGAAAAAGAAAAAACGGGAAAAAAAATAACACAAATGACATATGTAAAAGAAGACACAATTTTTCTGGCTTGCTCATGCGGTATTTCATAAGATCAGTAACTATAATGAGAATTAGAATAAAAAATCTGAAATAAAATCCACTTTACCTTCTTCCACTATAGGTCTTGGCACCACAAATGGAATTTCTTGAATGGGTTCAATGTGTTTATGCCCAGCACTCATAATTTTAATGTGTGGCAAGCAGAAAACAAGAGTTCCTGGCATAGAAGCCTGACCATTGTACCAACTTCTTACTGTTCCTGGAATATCGTTTGACACAATGGTGCTTGGGGATGGTAGACTGTCATTCGGGAAAAAGACACAAAACGTCTGGATCTCAACCTAAGTAGACCGTAAAAAGAAGATGATATTTTCAGAAACAAAAGAAAAGTTATCTATGGTAGAAAAACAACTGATGGTACAAAATGGCATAAGATTTGCATGATTTAAAAAATTCCACAAACCGTTTTTTTTAGACATTTATGGTGCTGTGAAATTTCATTGTGAAAAATTAACGTGTTGTGCAGTTTGTCCAGGAAAAAAAAAAAAGAGCAGAAGTAATCTCAACCTAAATGTAGATGAATTTGTGTTCAAGACACAAACTTTTAAAGCTGCTCAAAAAAAGGGAACTGTGCCCCATACTGCTTTAACAAACCCGTTTTTTTAGCTAAATTTAATTTTGTAATAATATGTGAATATGGAAGTAGGCAAAACAGAAGATTGGTCCTACCAAGCCTGCTTGCCTCTTCTGAGATTGTAAAGATACTTAACACCAGGACAGACCTCTTTAAAGAGGCTCTGTCACCACATTATAAGTGCCCTATCTTGTACATGATGTGATCGGCGCTGTAAGGCTGGGTTCACACGACCTATTTTCAGGCGTAAACGAGGCGTATTATGCCTCGACTTACGCCTGAAAATAGGGCTACAATACGTCGGCAAACATCTGCCCATTCATTTGAATGGGTTTGCCGACGTACTGTGCAGACGACCTGTAATTTACGCATCGTCGTTTGACAGCTGTCAAACGACGACGCGTAAATTGACTGCCTCGGCAAAGAAGTGCAGGACACTTCTTTGCAACGTAATTTGAGCCGTTCTTCATTGAAGTCAATGAAGAGCAGCTCAAGATTTACAAGCGTCACAGACGCCTCGCATAATGCGAGGAGGAGCTTTTACGTCTGAAACGAGGCAGCTGTTTTCTCCTGAAAACAGTCTGTCTTTTCAGACGTAAAAGCAAGCTAGCGTGTGCACATACCCTAATGTAGATAACGGCAGTGTTTTTTATTTAGAAAAACTATCTATTTTCACCAAGTTATGACCTATTTTAGCTTTATGCTAATGACTTTCTTAATAGACAACTGGGCGTGTTTTTACTTTTGACCAAGTGGGCGTTGTAAAGAGAAGTGTATGACGCTGACCAATCAGTGTCATACACCTCTCCATTTATTTACTCTGCACATTATGATCTAGAAAGATCACTATGTGCAGTCACATACACACACATTAACGTTACTGAAGTGTCTTGAGAGTTAATAGACATCACCTCCAGCCAGGACGCGATGTCTATTCACAATCCCGACACTTCGGTAACGCAAGCGTAATCTCGCGAGATCTCACTATAAATGACAGCACAGCGTGCTCTCGATGTGCTGTGTGATTAAGTCACACACAAATGTTACTGAAGTGACAGGATTGTGAATAGACATCACGTCCTGGTTGGACGCGATGTCTGATGTTAATGTGCGTGTATGTGATGAACATAGTGAACAACGCAGGATCACTATGTGCAGAGTAAATGAATGGAGAGAAGTGTATGACGCTGATTGGTCAGCGTCATACACTTCTCTCCACAACGCCCACTTGGTCAAAAGTAAAAACACGCCCAGTTGTCTATTAAGAAAATCATTAGCATAAAGCTAAAATAGGTCATAACTTGGTGAAAATAGATAGTTTTTCTAAATAAAAAACACTGCTGTAATCTACATTACAGTGCCGACCATATTATGTACAAGATAGGGCACATATAATGTGGTGACAGAGCCTCTTTAAGTAACTGCATCTTTTAGATGCTCTATTGGAAACCACTCAGTAGGTGCTATGGCATCCGCTTAACGGCACCTAGAATCCACAGTCGGAGCACTTGTTTTAAATGCTTGCTTAATGCAAATGTGCCATGGATGCACTGGGAAGAGGTATTGGCGCATTCATTTAGTAACCAGTCCAACAGAAATGAATCAGACATTCATCTCAAAGCTAGATCGGCACTGTACCGACTACAGAAAATGGAAGAGAGCAGCAGCCATGACATAACTCACCTGTGGTGCTTATATGATTTTTCTAAACAATTATTTTAGGTGGCGAATGTCTAAGGAAACAAACACAGAAATATAGATTCACCCTGAACTAAGGTATGTGCAACCATTTAATATTTTTATCATTTTAAATTGCATTACTGCTATATTTACTATACTTATAATGTGAGGTTCTTAGCGAAGATTTTTATCAAATTGTGTGGGCCCACCTGCCACAGCATGGACAACCTCTAAGTGTAGTGACCCATCTGTATGAAGTTATCCATGTCGTGGCAGGTGGGGTTACACATCTTAAAATGTGCGCTAAGAACCTCCCACCTAAAAGTATTGGAAATATAGCAGAAATGCAATTTAAAATAATAAAAATATCTTAGAGAAACTATCAGCCGGTGAACGCGGGGAAACGATCGTTCATCGGCTGATCACATATTTTATGTTCTCGCTAGTCAGCAGCACATTTCCCTGTGTAAACAGTGAGCTGTGCTGCCGACATGATGCAAATGCATAGGGACGAGCGATCGTAGTACCGATCATTCCTCCCCATACTAAACGATCATTGCTCTGTTTAAAGGGAGCAACGAGCGCTGATCGACAAGATGTATTGTCGATCGGCGCTCGTTTTAAAAATGGTAAACACGGGCGATATCTGCCCTTGTCAAACCAACTTAACTTTGTCTTTTCAATCTCTCTAAAGAATAACTAAACTCAATATATGTAATTTCCACATTTTCCTCAGTTTACCTGGGAAGTGATTTCAGTTTGATCGGACATTTATGCATTCCAATATTACTCATTTACACTATAGTTCATATTACTAATAACTAATCAGCTTTCTCTCCCAACTCCCCATAAACATGCATGTTCAGATGAGCGGAGCATGTATGTTTATTTTAATAGGGAGAGGGAGACAAGCCGCTGTCAGATTCTGCTGGTAACAACTTATGTCCATAGAGAACACAGGATAGCAACAACGTTTTCCTTTAAAGCGGACCTGTCCCTAGGTCATAAATTGAACTGGTTTACTGAAGTGAATAGCGCTGTCTCCATGATTCCAGCACTTTTTTTTTTTCTTCGACCCCCGTTCAAGAGATTGGGCCCACTGTTGTGTTGGCTGCCTCCATGCTAATTTGCTGTAGTTAACAAACAGGGCGTGAACTACACTCAAGCTCCGTCACATTGATTGGTCCGCATCAGAGGGAGGGAAGCTAGCTCCACCTCGTTGGCTAACTACAGCAAATTAGTATATAGGGCACCAACACAACAGTAGGCCATACCTCTGGAATGGGGGTCCAGAAAAAAATGAACAATTACAAAACAGAGCTGGAATGAGGGAGAATCCAGTAGTTCAAAACAAGAGTACATTTATTAGAACAAA
Source organism: Rhinoderma darwinii (assembly GCF_050947455.1). Classification (NCBI taxonomy): domain Eukaryota; kingdom Metazoa; phylum Chordata; class Amphibia; order Anura; family Rhinodermatidae; genus Rhinoderma; species Rhinoderma darwinii. The sequence continues at coordinate 51,110,503 of NC_134691.1, forward strand.
CATAAAACGGACTACACGTTTCTACGCCGAATCGGCGTCTTCATCAGGTCAAATATATATTTGACCTGAGTATTTGACCTGATGAAGACGCCGGTTCGGCGTAGAAACGCGTAGTCCGTTTTATGTTTGTTCTAATAAATGTAGTCTTGTTTTGAACTACTGGATTCTCCTCTATTGGATGTTAGCAGTGATATTTTTTGGAAGCGCCATTTTTTTGCATATATATATATATATATATATATATATATATATATATATACACACACACATATACACATCCAGCGGTTCCCCTATTCAGGTGGTCGATTGTTCTAACCCAGCTGCAGCTTCATCCTTTACATCTGTAACATTATATATATATATATATATATATATATATATATATATATAAAATCGAAAAGTGAATTCAAATATGCTTTTCAATACCGTTGAAAAAAAGGAATACTGGCCAAGCATATGCCAAAAGGACTCTTTAGGCATAGGTCTAGTCAATCAATAGAACTCTATGCATTTCCCTGTGTTAACGTCAACCATAAAGCCCAAATCTCGTGACAAAGTCAGTAATAAAGCAGATTGTCATATCAATAATGTATGCTCACATGGCAACAAGACTGTGTATAAAATATCTAAAAATAATGTGTTATCTAAAGAACAAAGGATCTTAGGGAGTAAAGCTAGTGGATAAAGAAAACTATTAGTAATTCCTTGTTTCACAAAAAAAAATAAAGAATTATTGGAATCAACTCAAATGCATATAAAAAGATGTTTTAATACGTTTTTATTTCATGTTCCTAACCATGAACAGTCAAACATGTCTGCTCCGTAAACCAGATCCAGAAGTAACAGCCATATGTGCGTAATGAGAAATCTATCTACCTTTCCACAAGTTCATCCAAGAAAATATGACTGCCCTTGAAAGTGTGTTGGCACTTCAGGTGACAAAATCCTCTTCTGTTTGCAGTTCATTAGCTCTAGATCAGGCAGATCCCAGCTACTGCAATGTACACGTGACAATGCCCTGGACTGCTGCTCGCGACCTGGGTTCAGAATATTAGTCTATGAACCTGGAGGATTTATGTATAGGACACATACAGTAGGTTCCACATAAAACGCAAATAGGTTAAAAAAGGATGTGATGGCCAGAGGGTAATATAGGCACCTTCCCAAACGTATGCACGGACATTATTGACCGATCACTCCCAGCTGCCTACTTATTTAAATTAAACCTTTGGCTTTACCTATTTTCTTTATTGAGACATGGCAGAAGATAGATTCAGTGGGTGTCCATGGGTTGAGACCCTCATTACTCGCCTTACTCCCTCCAATGCTCAATGACACATCAGAAGATAGTTGAAGCAAATATATGGTGTGATATTAGCTTTCCATATGACATAAAAGCTGGAAACCTATATCCAGCCCTGATATCCTTTGGTCAATAGGCTCACAGTAGCGGCTTTAAGATGCTATCACAATCCCATGGGTCGCCCTGACTTCAGACTACTGCTTCCCTACAATAGCAATGTGACGGAAGCGGTAATCAGAGATCCCTCTACATTATGCTACAGCTTGTCAATAGACGTCAGCACATTATAAGAATAAAGCAGGTGGCTACAGCTGGTGACATTACGTATCAGAGTCTACCTGCTCCATTCTGAAGCCGGGAAAGAAAACGGAGGAGAGATATTTTTTATTACTTGCCCCAACAATGTTTGATACAGGGGGCCCCATAAAGTCTGTTCCATCTTTGAACTGGAATATTACTTTAAACCATTAACACACCGTGAAGCAATACTATGTTAAGGGCCTCAGGTAGTTTAGGAACACAAAGCCGCACTCCCACCGCAACTGCTGGAATCAGAAAGAACTACAATCCCAGCAGTTGACAAATAAAGTGGATTGCTGCGATCAAACCTGATTGCAACACTGTACAGAGGGGGAGGGAACACACACACAATTTCCTTGTACCAGCGATCCCCATCTCCGGCGTCATGAGCGTGATAACAATATGGACAGCCTGAAAATAGATAAAAGTCCCCAGGGCTATCCATTGTAAAAACCTGTTGAGGCATACCCGTGGATTGCCATAACAGTACCATATTTCTATTTACAGACACAATATACTGGAACACATAAGTATGGCAGTATATTGTAATTATTGAAATAATGTAAAATGAAAATAATGATACATTACATGTAATTTTTCTTCATAAGAAAAATACATATAAAAGGCATTGCTGCACACATGACCACCCATAGAGTAAAGATAACAATTAATACCACTAAATTTAACAACATGTAAAAAATATATTTAAAAAATGGCGGACTTTATTTTCCCAATACCCCTTTTATAACATTTTTATAAAAGTAATTCAATAAGTTCTAAGGAAACCAAAATGGTTCCAATAAAAATTAGAATTCGAAGTAGAATAAGCCCTCATACGGCTACGTCTACGAAAAAAAGTATTATATTACACTATATGTAACTCTTTTATAGTTCGTCCGCATTTGATCGTTTGTATAATGCTTTGGAATACCAAGTATGCCAAAGCATTAGTGCCAGCCTCTAGCAAGGCCAAATAGATAGATACCAATGGAATAACCTGGGGGCCCTACTGCCATAGTAGACCTCTACCCTGTCAAGCTACTTTTGTGTCGTGGTTACTGAATTGGTAACTATTCGTTAATAATGGAATTCCACTCAAAGTCAAGACAATGATTAACTTCCAAAATGAAGTGGTCGTGAGTGACAAATCTGGATCCCCACAAAAGCATCAAGACTGTCATCCACTGACAAAATACTCTGTTACGAAAGCCCCATGCACACAACCCTAATTTTGGTCCACAATTAAGGACCGTAATTGCGGATCAAAATACGGTTCCATTCATTTCTATGGCTCACGGACACCTTCCCATATATTTACGGGAAGGTGACTGGGCCATAGAAAGCTTCCATAAAAAATAGGACAAAGTCCTATTTTTTTATTTTACGGAACGTGCTCTCATACTTTATAATGGGAGCACAGCCCGCAAATGCGGGTGACTGTCCGTGGCTGTCCCTGCCCATAATCATGGTCCGTGAACAATGAGGATAGGGCAACATTAATTCATATAGGGGTCATCAGCAAGTAGCTGAGACTGGTTGAGATGTTAGGTCACTACTGAACAAGTGGGTTTATCAACTTAAGGATGAGTCTGTACGGATGAGAGTTGTGAAATACGACTCAAATGGTCAGTAAATGCACAGAAAATACAAGGTTCCTTCCCAATACTTTTACATTGAGGACTCTCATGCCAGAGTAGTTTAATGGCAGCAGCTTTTTCAAGACACCAATATCTACAATAACGCATCACGTAACTGGTTTCAAGATGTTTTTGAGGTTACAGAATTTAAACTCTGTTTCTTGGCTTGTAATTGTGGTTGAGATCCCCTATAAGATTGTGGCTTCCACTTCCTTCCACAACATGAGATTCAGAGCTAAGCTGGAAAACTGGTTTGTCAAGATGTTCGGCATTTGGAAGAATTGCCAGGTTCTAAAACATTTCAATATACAAATGTTCAGAATGCATTCCCATAACTTTACATGTGTACTTACCGAACCAATAAATGATGCTGGGCACAGTTCAGAAAGTTGGTATGGATTTGCACACTCACAGTCAAACTCTGAAACTTCAGTGAAGACTAACAAATCTCCTGGTTAAACTGGATGACCATGAACAAGATTCAATGACTTAATAGTACTGTCTGTAATGTGATAGAATTAACTGGAACATGCCAATCATTTCATATTTCCCATTGCTTATGTAGCGCCAACAGAGTGTTGCTATTTACATCAGTCCCTGTCTCAATGGGGCTCACAATCTTACTCCCCTATTTCAGACACACTAGGGACAACTTTAAAGAGCTCCAATTACCCCTCCTTTATGCTTTTTAAATTGTAGGAGGAAGATGAAGAATCCGAGGGAAACCTATACAAACAAAGCAAAGGAAGAACATACAAGCTTCATGCAGATGTTACCCTGGTCGGACTCAAATCCAGGACCCCGGTGCTGCAAGACATCAGTGCTAACCCCTTGCGCCACTGTGCTGCCCATGCACATAGGCACTGTTATATGACTACTGTGTGCAGCCTGTGGGTTAAATAAAAGTAAAGATTGTCTATAGCTTTATTTGTTCCTAGAAGAGATAATATTGTAGTCACAGTGAAGACGGCTCACATAGAACGACTATGAGAGACGTCTTCAGCCTGACAGGGAGCGCCGATCACAGCCGAAGGAGCAAAGCGCTCAGCTGAGCACTTCTGCACCTTCGTTTGAGCAACGGTGGGAGTCTCAGCACCCGGACCCCAACCAATACAAACTTTTGTTAAGTCTCTAGGACATATCAAAAGTTTGCTGAAAGTTTAGTTCCTATTTAAATTGAAAGGGACTTCTTAGCCTACTTTAAGTCTCAGCAGCCTGTTATTGTAGCTCTACATAAATAGTACTGATACTTCAGAATAGGATAAGGGAAAAGAGAGCAATCTTCCCATCTGCATGATATTCCTCATTTTAAATAAAGTGAAAACCTGGCACACACAACCTAAATATGCATTCACAATTAAACAATTCTGTGGTCTCTCGCTTAGAGAACCTGACAAGAATTCATTGCAGGAAAATAGTGGAATTTTGAAAAAATAAATATATTGTTTCACAAAGTCTCTGTTTGTATCTGATGTTAGTGCTATTTGAGTCATGCGTTGAAGTTAATTACGCCTTTGATAAGTAGTTTATTGATCCAAGATTGCAGGACGTACTTTATTTATCCTGGACCATGTATTGTTCCAGATGTAACGCATTTACATTTCTCTTAAGAACCCGGCTAGAATTAGTCACTGTGTAAAGGTTTCAAGGTTTGTTCCTCTGAGATCCACAATCATTTTCTGGTTCATTAGGAAGAGGTCAGATGTGCCATCACTACAGCTCGGGCCTAGGTATGCTCGGTTAACCAGGTTTTGCCGACATGCAAACCGGAAAAAATAACCTAGTCAAAGGTTTATAGTTAACTTCCGACAATTCAAAATGGGAAGCTTTCCATGGGACACTAAGACATCACATAAAAAGGCCACCTGCTCAGTTTATGGCAGGATTAAAACAATGGGTCAGGGAAATGGATTTTCTAAAGTGAATAGTTGAGCTATGATGTGTCGGATACTGAGAACCCAGACCTTATATTTGTACCCCCCATTTCATGCCCACTCCCCCAATTATTTTATTTCAACCTCCTCTTTTCTCTACTCTTCAATCTTTTCTTTTTTTTCTTTTATACTTTCTATTTATTTTTTCATTTTTATTTTAAATCTAATTTCAAGGGGGTTTACCGTTTGTGACATAACCATAGTCCAGCTACAACCCCAGGCCATGGACCACACACAACCTGACCTAGTCCCAAATATCCCTCAACTTTACTTCTTCACTCTGTTGTGCTCTCAACTTTCTACCCTTGTTGCAGATACTGACTGGGTGACTGGTTTGTATTTTCTTGTTAGTTGGATCTTCAATTCTAATACACTATAGAATATGTTGGCGCTATATAGAAGTTTATTCTTAAGTCTCCAAATAACTAATCTTGACAAAAACAAAGGCAGAGTCCCCTTGACCATTTGGTACCGAAGAAAGGGACATTCTACTTTCATAAATACCAATTATTTTCATACAATATTTCTCCTTGATATATGGTATTGTGTCAGATTATAATGAGAGGAGTCCTCTACCAGAATTGTTTAGTCTGTTCACGTCTGTGTTGGAGGCTCTGTTAGGGGTCTTGTCACAGATCTGGACGAGTAAACAAAAGCGAGCTATGGACACCCCGTCAAAAAGCTGACAGAATCCATTAAAGTAAATGGTTTCCATCAGTGGTGTTCGTGGTGCAACGAAACCGTCGCTTCTGGTTTTCCCTTGTTCTGCTCCTCTGACGGAGGAGAGTAGCAGAAAGACCCGACACATGGCCTTAATATTTATCCCTTGAATGTTTTGGAACATTAGGGTTTGCCTGTAAAGTTTTCATGTTTTCTGTTATGATGAATCACAAAATATCACACAAAAAAACAGGATTAAAGGCTAGTTACATCTTTGCAAGAAGTTCTTGCGCCATAAAAATAAATAAAAAGGATAAAACAGCAAAGGCCACATTGGTCTTAGATGCCAGAAAATCTGGGGGTAGAGGGTGAGCTATTTATTTACACCTGAACCAAGATATGAAATAGGCAGTTTGGTGAGAAAAGGTGGAGGTTATGGATTGGAGGATGGACTAAGGGGTGGCGTGCATTATTTTGTTATGTTTAAGTCTGGATCATGACACAATACTCATGCTAACAACTGTTTGGTAAAAAGCCACAACGAGCTAATCGCTAGCTGCATGGCAGGATGAACACGTATGCGGGGGGGGGGGGGGACAATACACTAGCTGTGGAAGGTCCTGAAGATGTGTGGGACATGGGCAGTCATGAAGGCCAAATGGAGATCCAGCACCTGACTGATGGAACAGTCATGGCAAGTGGGCACAGGTGGTCTGGAGCTGGCAGCCGGGGAGTCCCAGCTTGGGAAGTGTCGTGTTGAAATTTATCAGGCTTATCCTACATTGTAATTAGAGTATTTTTTGTTTAAAGGTAGCACAAGCCTCAATTTTGCCAAAAGAAGACTGTGTGGGTGTAGTTATTTATTGGGGTAAGAGGACGAGCCTCCATTGTTTAACGTCTGCAAACCTTATGAAACTTCACATATAAATTAACGAGGTTCTCCGGGCAGTTTATATTGATGATTCATCCTTAAGATAAGCCATCAATATCAGATCAGTGGGGGTTTGACTCCCCGCACCCCAGCTGATCAGCTGACTGAAGGGGCCACGTGACTAACTTAAGTGTTTACCAGGCACAGCACCATATACATTCATAGCGGCTGCGCCTGGGATTGCAGCTCAGTACCATTCACTTGAATGGAACGTAACTGCAATCCCTGGCACAACTGCTATGGAAATGTACGGCGTTCTGCTAATAAACTGGGAAAGGGCTTCGGTGGCGAACGCCGCGGCCCCATCAATCTCTGATCGGTGGGGGTGTCAGGATTTGGACCCCCACCAATCTAATATTGACGGCCTATCCCAAAGATCAATAACAAAAATATAGTACATGAGAACCCTGAACTACATGTGACAATGGACACTTCACTTAACCATCCATATTATTATTTTCTTTGTTACTCTACCAGCCATTTTAATCTTGTTAGATCTCTCAGTGTTTACGGCAACGACTGTAAAACATGGTACCAATTACTATGATATCTAAACATATTTGTCACTAACACCTTCATTGTGATTAAATTACAGTCATTAAAATGGGAAGCTGTTTACCTTAAGTTTCGTCCAACAAGCTTATAGGAGACCACCCACACTCCCCAACTGTATGTGTCCCCTTGTGACAATACATCCGAAATCAGCTTTACACTTTCATTCCATCCATCTGATCACAGATCTTCTGTTATAACATGTGGCATGCAACAATGGCCATCAGCGGTGAGGAACATAAATACTATTATACACAAACTATTTTAGGTGATTTTTTAAATGACCATAGATTTCACATTTAAAAAAAATTTTGATTTGAGAGACATAATCTAGAGTGTGATTTACGGGGCGAGGTATAAATCTGTAACAGTAACTATTGCATTAATGTAAAGATCTGATATTGCAGAGCAAAAGAAAGTAAAGTAATCTGCTAGCAAGAAGTCCTCGAGCTGGGGGTCACATCTTGTTCATGGAAACCATCTGGTTGGGACCCACTGAGCCACACCAAACACAAATGATCTTTAAAAAAAAAAAAATATCCTATTCATTAATGCATCACAGCTGTAGTGAGCGTTACTTCATTTTTCCATGGAAACGTCGTCTATGTTTCACGGATCTTGTTACAGTTTTGGTAGCAACGTGTTCTCTGGCCAATATTGGACACATTTATGTGTTAAAGAGAAGGAATTATTACAAATTCTTGAAATAGAATCACCTCCTATTTTAATTCCTGTTATGTCAAGAGTTACATATGAAAAATATCAATTGCTAATGATGCAGCAAAGAAAAATGCGGTGTTACCATCCTGACTTCAGGGAAGAGGACTACATCATACTTCTGTGCTACATTAGCAGGATCCAGGGACGTAGATACATCTAGTTAATGTATATTTTGTACTTAACTTTATATGTAATATTTAAATGGTGCTCTGAATTTCAGTAGAAGGGGAAATGTTTACATATTTAGCCTAAAATTTCCCAGTCTACTTATAAATATGATGTACATATCACGTATTAATTTAAAATTACTGAACAGGCCATACTTACTCATAAGGGCAGGTACACACACCACTTCCCAGCAGAATGCAGATAAACCAAAATGCTACATAGAGGGAGATTACACACGTGCAATATGATGATGAACAGACACGCACGTCTTTTTTTATTTATTTTTTTTATCACGTATTACGTTCTATTAAAAAAAATCTCCAAAAGATTCTAATTCAATGTAAATATATCAAATTTATAATTCTATTACACAAATCTATATACAGTGCTGTGAAAAAGTATTTGCCCCTCACCCAATTTCTACTATTTTTGCTAATATTTCGCATTTAGATGTTTTAGATCATCCAACTAATTTTAATATATACGATAAAGACAACACGAGCAAACACAAAATGCAGCTTTTAAATGATCATTCCATTTATTGAGGATAAAGATTTATTTAAAACCTATATAACCCAAGTGAAAAAGTAATAAACCTAACAACTGGCTGTGCCACTCATGCCAATAACAACTGAAATCAAATGTTTGTGATGACTTGCAATGAGTCTGTTACATCACTGCGGAGAAATTTAGGCCGCTTTTCTTTTCAGAATTGTTTGAAATTGGTTACAGTGGAGGGTTTTCGAGCACAAACTACCCGTTTAAGGCCTTGCCACAGCATCTCAATGGGATTCAAGTCAGGACTTTGACTCTGCCACTCCAAAACCTTAATTTTGTTTCTTTTGAGCCAGAGTTGAACTTGCTTGTGCTTCAGAACATTGTTCTGCTGCGTAACCCAACTGCACTTAAACGGGTTTCCCCACGAGAGACATTTAGGACATATCCACAGTATACGTCATAAATAACAGATAGATGCGGGTCCCATCTCTGGGACCCGCACCTATCTCCAGAACGGGGCCCCCTAAACCCCGTTCTAGCTCTGTCTGATATCGCTGACTCCCGGCCACTTCCTGGTTATGTGGTCGGGAGTTACGTAAACTGCGAAACTTGCTGAGCTACGGTGTTTCCGTAACTCCCATAGTAGTGAATGGCAGTTATGGAAGCAGCATGACATGCGAGCTTCGCTGTTTCTGTAACTACCATTCAGTTCTATGGAACTTATGGAAACAGCGTAGCTCAGCGAGTTACGCGGTTTACACAACTCACGACCATATAACCCTTTTCATGGTCGGAATTCACCTCATTCAGCTGCAACGCAGAGCAGCTGAACGGGGTTTAGGGGCCCCATTCTAGAGATTAGTGCAAGTCCCAGAGGTGGGACCCGCATCTAACCGACATTTATGACATTCTGTGGATGTGTCATTAAGGTCTCTCGTGGGAAAATCCATTTAAGGTTTGGGCCACATTTGAGGATTTTCTTTTAGAGCAGAATTAATGGTTCAATCATTTATGACAAGTCGTCCAGGTCCTACAGAAGTAAAGTAGCCTCAGACCATCACACTACCACCACCACCATGCTGACTGTTAGTATGTTCTTATGGTGGAATATGTTCGCTTTACGTCAGATGTAACGAGACCCAAAAAGTTCCAGTTTTGACCCATCAGTCCACAGAATATTATCCCAGAGGAATTGTAGATGTTTTTTGGCGTACCTTAGCAATGATTTTGTAACCTTTTCCAAACTGGAGGTTTTCAATGACTTTATTTGACATGTGTGTAAGAATCTCTTTAGAACGTGGAATCGTGTGCTGCTTTTTGGGACCTTCTAGACTGCTTCACATTGTGTTTAGATTCAACAGGTCTGGCAGTAATCATGCCTGGGTGTGGCTAGTGAAATTGAACCAAATTGTCAATTGCATTTGGTTAACTGGCTGATTTAGAAGCGAAGGGGGTAGTTACTTATTCACATAAGGCCAGGCAGGTCTGAACAGCAGTTTTCCTTCATTGAATGAATACATTTCTAACAACATTTTGGTTTACTTGGGTCATCTTTGTCCAAACAACCTGCAATACAACAAAGATGCACAAATAAATATGGCATATAGCGTCTGAATCCCCAAGACATTAATAGAATTGCATCATGAGATGATGGCGCAGCAGTGGTTCATACTGCCTACAAGTGTCCTACCAACGGAACAGACGTGCACTACAAATGAAGGGAAATTCACTCATTTACAGGCCGCCACGGAATGTGATGTGCCTATATGCCAACAAAGTATCTTGTCTTGCCCTAGGAGTCACAGCTTAACCCTTGAAAAATTATAGATATAACCCTTTAGGCACGCAAAGCGCAACACCAATATTTTTATTTGTGCCAGTGAACATATAATGAGCCAAGGTTCATACAAATAAATGCATATATTATGCAATTATAGAAATTAATGTGTATGCTTCTATTATTGGAATAGCCATTGGTATGGAAATCAGCAGGCAAGGAGGCGCAGGATATTTGATGGTAGAGTATGGGGTAATGGTAATTGCAGATGGTATTCTGCTGACTGTTTAACCACAACAGAGGTACCTGTCCTGCTCTATTACTGGATCTTCAAACTCATTAGACTGCAAAAATCAAAACTAGAAGTATATAAGAATTACTGGGCATGTTATTTTCCAATACAACTTTGTTTCTTCCAGCGTGAGGCCTCATGTACACGAACGTATTATGGTTCTCCCATAAATACTGGCGTAAATATGGGTCCTTGGTCACACGTATTCGACCCGTAAATACGGGTACGGTGTCACCAGTATTCCACCCGTATTTACAGGCATGTTTTCCCTGCAAAATTCCACTGCACTAATTTGCAGCCCTTCTCTCTATCAGTGCAGGATAGAGAGAAGGGACAACCCTTTCCGCAGGAAAAGTAAAAGAAATTCATACTTACCCGGCCGTTGTCTTGGTGACGCGTCCCTCTCTTGACATCCAGTCCGACCTCCCTGGATGACGCCGCAGTCCATGTGACCGCTGCAGCCAGTGATTGCCCTGTGATTAGCTGCAGCGGTCACATGGGATGAAACGTCATCCCGGGAAGCCGGACTGTCGGAAGAAGAGGAGTTCTGGGTAAGTTAACTTTTAATACTATTAACTCCACCAGTAGTCACTGTCCCAGGTGCTGAGAGTTACTGCCGATCAGTTAACTCTTTCAGCACCCTGGACAGTGAGTATCCGCTGACGTCGCCTAGCAACGCTCCCGTAATTACGGGTGCACACACGTAGCCACCCGTAATTACGGGAGCCCCATAGACTTCTATGGGCCTGCCCATGCCGTTATTACGGCCTGAAATAGGACATGTTCTATATTTTTCAACGGCACGGGCATCTTCCCGTAAGCATACGGGAAGGTACCCGTGGCCAATAGAAGCCTATGTGCCCGTAATTACGGGCTGTAATTACGGGCGTTTTCATGTTCGTGTGCATGAGGCCTGAGTCAGCAGGTTAAGTTTTGCAGGGAGATGAGGGAAAGACTGGAATACAAACAGAATTGTTGGGGACCACTTTCTATCAAAATTTCTGACATTATAAACTTGTCTTACACATTAATCTATAAAGATGTAATTAAAAAAATAAAATAAATTCCACACTAAAAAGTTTGTAAAACCAATTCTTGTTCAACATCTACAGATTTGTACACAGCAATAAATATCAAGGGCAAATAAAAAAAAAAACACATCCAAGTTTGATTTCTGAGGAATTACATAGTGACTACCAATGTTCCCTACAAGGTGCGCCGCTGGGCACCTTCCACGGCCACCCCGCTCACTGAACTTTAAACTACTCCCTCACTCACCTTCACGGAGCGGCCATCCAATGATAACTCCCGGAAGTTGAGGGAGGGAGGAGATAGCCCAGGGTATCAGAGACGGCATGCAGGCCGTCCGCTGACAAGTGAGGTCGGTGCCGAAATTGGACCAATCCAGTCACCTGACATGAGGTCAGATGACTGAACTGGTCCAGTCCTGTGCCGTCACCGACCCCACACAAAAGTGATCAGATCTTCGCCGCATGACCACTTCCTCCTGACGGTGAGTCGTGTCAGGCAGAGCGGAGAGTTGTAACGGTGGGCTACCGCTCTCCACTCTGTTTGCACTAAGTACAAGGGAAGGGGGAGGCTGTGCGGCGCTACTTACAAGGGAATGGGGAGGGCTATCTAGAAGGGGGATGTGTGTGTGTCTATCTACAAGGGGGGATCTGTGTGTAGCTATCTACAAAGGGCGTTCTGTGTGCAGCTATCTACAATGGGGGGGTCTGTGTGCGGCTATCTACAAGGGGGGCTGTGTGTGGCTATCTACAAGGGGGGCTGTGTGTGGCTATCTACAAGGGGGGCTGTGTGTAGCTATCTACAAGGGGGGGCTGTGTGTAGCCATCTACAAGGGGGGGCTGTGTGTAGCCATCTACAAGGGGGGCTGTGTGTAGCCATCTACAAGGGGGGCTGTGTGTAGCCATCTACAAGGGGGGCTGTGTGTAGCCATCTACAAGGGGGGCTGTGTGTAGCCATCTACAAGGGGGGCTGTGTGTAGCCATCTACAAGGGGGGCTGTGTGTAGCCATCTACAAGGGGGGCTGTGTGTAGCCATCTACAAGGGGGGCTGTGTGTAGCCATCTACAAGGGGGGCTGTGTGTAGCCATCTACAAGGGGGGCTGTGTGTGGCTATCTACAAGGGGGGCTGTGTGTGGCTATCTACAAGGGGGGCTGTGTGTGGCTATCGACAAGGGGGGGAGGCTGTGTGGCTATCTACAAGGGAGGCTGTATGGCTATCTACAATGGAGGGTCTGTGTGTGGCAGTATATACAAGGGGGGGTCTGTGTGGCAGTATATGCAAGGGGGCTGTGTGTCAGTATATGCAAGGGGGGCTGTGTGTCAGTATATGCAAGGGGGGCTGTGTGTCAGTATATGAAAGGGGGGCTGTGTGTCAGTATATGCAAGGGGGGGCTGTGTGTCAGTATATGCAAGGGGGGCTGTGTGGCAGTATATGCAAGGGGGGCTGTGTGGCAGTATATGCAAGGGGGGCTGTGTGGCAGTATATGCAAGGGGGGCTGTGTGGCAGTATATGCAATGGGGGCTGTGTGGCAGTATATGCAAGGGGGGCTGTGTGGCAGTATATGCAAGGGGGGCTGTGTGGCAGTATATGCAAGGGGGGCTGTGTGGCAGTATATGCAAGGGGGGCTGTGTGGCAGTATATACAAGGGAGGCTGTGTGGAAGTATATACAAGGGGGGCTGTGTGGCAGTATATACAAGGGGGCTGTGTAGCAGTATATACAAGGGGGCTGTGTGGCAGTATATACAAGGGGGGTCTGTGTGGCAGTATATACAGTATCAACATGGGGTAGTATCTACAGGGGGGGTCTGTGTGGCGCTATCTACAGGGGGGTCTGTGTGGCGCTATCTACAGGGGGGTCTGTGTGGCGCTATCTACAGGGGGGTCTGTGTGGCGCTATCTACAGGGGGGGGGTCTGTGTGGCGCTATCTACAGGGGGGGGGCCTGTGTGGCGCTATCTACAGGGGGGGTCTGTGTGGCGCTATCTACAGGGGGGGTCTGTGTGGCGCTATCTACAGGGGGGTCTGTGTGGCGCTATCTACAGGGGGGTCTGTGTGGCGCTATCTACAGGGGGGGTCTGTGTGGCGTTATCTAAAGGGGGTCTGTGTGGCGCTATCTACAGGGGGGGTCTGTGTGGCGCTATCTACAGGGGGGGTCTGTGTGGCGCTATCTACAGGGGGGTCTGTGTGGCGCTATCTACAGGGGGGTCTGTGTGGCGCTATCTACAGGGGGGTCTGTGTGGCGCTATCTACAGGGGGGTTTGTGTGGCGCTACCTACAGGGGGGTCTGTGTGGCGCTACCTACAGGGGGGGTCTGTGTGGCGCTGTCTACAGTGGGGTCTGTGTGGCGTTATCTACAGGGAGTCTGTGTGGCGCTATCTACAGGGGGGGTCTGTGTGGCGCTATCTACAGGGGGTCTGTGTGGCGCTAACTACAGGGGGGGTCTGTGTGGCGCTATCTACAGGGGGGTCTGTGTGGCGCTATCTACAGGGGGGTCTGTGTGGCGCTACCTACAGGGGGGTCTGTGTGGCGCTACCTACAGGGGGGTCTGTGTGGCGCTACCTACAGGGGGGTCTGTGTGGCGCTATCTACAAGGGGGGGCTGTGTGTAGCCATCTACAAGGGGGGCTGTGTGTAGCCATCTACAAGGGGGGCTGTGTGTAGCCATCTACAAGGGGGGCTGTGTGTAGCCATCTACAAGGGGGGCTGTGTGTAGCCATCTACAAGGGGGGCTGTGTGTAGCCATCTACAAGGGGGGCTGTGTGTAGCCATCTACAAGGGGGGCTGTGTGTGGCTATCTACAAGGGGGGCTGTGTGTGGCTATCTACAAGGGGGGCTGTGTGTGGCTATCGACAATGGGGGGAGGCTGTGTGGCTATCTACAAGGGAGGCTGTATGGCTATCTACAATGGAGGGTCTGTGTGTGGCAGTATATACAAGGGGGTCTGTGTGGCAGTATATGCAAGGGGGCTGTGTGTCAGTATATGCAAGGGGGGCTGTGTGTCAGTATATGCAAGGGGGGCTGTGTGTCAGTATATGCAAGGGGGGGCTGTGTGTCAGTATATGCAAGGGGGGCTGTGTGGCAGTATATGCAAGGGGGGCTGTGTGGCAGTATATGCAAGGGGGGCTGTGTGGCAGTATATGCAATGGGGGCTGTGTGGCAGTATATGCAATGGGGGCTGTGTGGCAGTATATGCAAGGGGGGCTGTGTGGCAGTATATGCAAGGGGGGCTGTGTGGCAGTATATGCAAGGGGGGCTGTGTGGCAGTATATACAAGGGAGGCTGTGTGGCAGTATATACAAGGGGGGCTGTGTGGCAGTATATACAAGGGGGCTGTGTAGCAGTATATACAAGGGGGCTGTGTGGCAGTATATACAAGGGGGGTCTGTGTGGCAGTATATACAGTATCAACATGGGGTAGTATCTACAGGGGGGTCTGTGTGGCGCTATCTACAGGGGGGTCTGTGTGGCGCTATCTACAGGGGGGTCTGTGTGGCGCTATCTACAGGGGGGTCTGTGTGGCGCTATCTACAGGGGGGTCTGTGTGGCGCTATCTACAGGGGGGGTCTGTGTGGCGCTATCTACAGGGGGGGTCTGTGTGGCGCTATCTACAGGGGGGGTCTGTGTGGCGCTATCTACAGGGGGGGTCTGTGTGGCGCTATCTACAGGGGGGGTCTGTGTGGCGCTATCTACAGGGGGGGTCTGTGTGGCGCTATCTACAGGGGGGGTCTGTGTGGCGCTATCTACAGGGGGGGTCTGTGTGGCGCTATCTACAGGGGGGGTCTGTGTGGCGCTATCTACAGGGGGGGTCTGTGTGGCGCTATCTACAGGGGGGGTCTGTGTGGCGCTATCTACAGGGGGGGTCTGTGTGGCGCTATCTACAGGGGGGGTCTGTGTGGCGCTATCTACAGGGGGGGTCTGTGTGGCGCCATCTACAGGGGGGTCTGTGTGGCGCTATCTACAGGGGGGTCTGTGTGGCGCTATCTACAGGGGGGGTCTGTGTGGCGTTATTTACAGGGGGTCTGTGTGGCGCTATCTACAGGGGGGGTCTGTGTGGCGCTATCTACAGGGGGGGTCTGTGTGGCGCTATCTACAGGGGGGGTCTGTGTGGCGCTATCTACAGGGGGGTCTGTGTGGCGCTATCTACAGGGGGGTCTGTGTGGCGCTATCTACA
This sequence comes from Rhinoderma darwinii, assembly GCF_050947455.1. Lineage (NCBI taxonomy): Eukaryota > Metazoa > Chordata > Amphibia > Anura > Rhinodermatidae > Rhinoderma > Rhinoderma darwinii. The sequence goes on from NC_134691.1 coordinate 51,126,474, forward strand.
GGGGGGTCTGTGTGGCGCTACCTACAGGGGGGGTCTGTGTGGCGCTGTCTACAGTGGGGTCTGTGTGGCGCTATCTACAGGGGGGGGTCTGTGTGGCGCTATCTACAGGGGGGGTCTGTGTGGCGCTATCTACAGGGGGGGTCTGTGTGGCGCTATCTACAGGGGGGGTCTGTGTGGCGCCATCTACAGGGGCGGTCTGTGTGGCGCTATCTACAGGGGCGGTCTGTGTGGCGCTATCTACAGGGGCGGTCTGTGTGGCGCTATCTACAGGGGCGGTCTGTGTGGCGCTATCTACAGGGAGGGGTCTGTGTGGTGCTATCTACAGGCGGGTATGAGTGGCACTATCAACAGGGGGGTTTGTGTGGCGCTATCTACAGGGGGGGGTCTGTGTGGCGCTATCTACAGGGGCGGTCTGTGTGGCCCTATCTACAGGGGCGGTCTGTGTGGCGCTATCTACAGGGAGGGGTCTGTGTGGCGCTATCTACAGGCGGGTATGAGTGGCACTATCAACAGGGGGGTTTGTGTGGCGCTATCTACAGGGGGGACTGTGTGGCACTATCAACAGGGGGCTATGTGTGACGCTATCTGCAGGGGCTGTGTGTGACGCCATCTGCAGGGGCTGTGTGTGACGCTACCTATAGATAGGGCTGTGTGTAATGCTGTCTACCGTGGGCTGGGTGTGTGGCGCTATCTACAGGGGGGTGTGACACTATCTACAGGGAGTCTGTGTGGCGCTAAATATAGGGTCAGTGGTGCAATAGAGAGATTCTTTCATTGATGCCTATAATTGGTGTTTATAACTGTCTATTTTACTGGTGGACTTATAATATTATAGTATTTAAAAAAGTAATTAAAACTAATTTAACAATTTTTCTTAGTCTATTATTTAGTCGCTATATTAGCGTTTACGGGGGTATTACTTTTGGTCATCAGATCGCCCACCATTGATGGAGACTTGACCAGCTCCCTAACTGCCCCGCTCAGGAGCTGCCAAGGCTAAGGGTATGTTCACACGCAGTGGTTTCAGACGTAATTCGCGCTGTTTATGCCTCGAATTATGCCTGAAAAAACGGCACCATTATGCATAAAAACATTTGCCCATTGCTTGCAATGGGATTTACGGTGTTCTGTTCCCATGAGGCTTAATTTTACATGTAAAAAGACGCCCGCGAAAAAGAAGTGCATGTCACTTCTTGGGACGTTTTTGGAGCCGTGTTTCATTGACTCAATTGAAAAACAGCTCCAATAACGGCCGTAAAATACGCCGCGAAAAACGCGATTTGTTACAAAAACTTCTGAAAATCAGGAGCTGTTTTCGCTTGAAAACAGCTCCGTATTTTCAGACGTTTTTTGCTAAGCGCGTGAACATACCCTTAGAGGGAACATTGGTGACTACTGGCTGTTCTTGTGTCAACAATTACAAACCTATACTACAAATAAGCATTTACACTTTTATGACTGACTTCAATGGGCAACAATATATCATTGTTTTTGGGGTGTTGGCAGAAAAAAAGGTTGTCTGTGACCCAGACAGCAGAGATGGAATTATCTCATGATTTACTGTATGCATCATGTAAATCTATCCACTGGGCCTGGAAGGAAAAGGAAAGGACCTAGGTCTGAAAAAAAAACAATTTACAGAAACAAAATTGCATGTAATCATGTGAATTGATTTTGCGGCAACATCTTCATTGCTGTTTCAATGACAAAATGTGACTGTGCAGCCTATAATGGCTGGTAAGTGCCTGAAAAAAACTGATCTGTACTGAAACGTCACATAACTTATTATAGAAACCATCTAAAATAATAGAAAAACAATATGCTCTCCCCAAGCAAAAAAACATAAAAAATATAAAAATCCAATAAAACGCAGTGTTTTGAGTAGAGATTGTCTTATTTATTGCACTAATATAATAAATATACAACACACTGTGATAAACCTCTTACAAAAAAAAACATGAAATAAGAACTTCATTTCTGGCGTAGGGCCTTTTCGGCAAATGTCTTGCACAGTCGTTTCAAGAGGCTCAATCTCACATCATGTCCTTTTTTAAGAGCTCAGGAGTGCAGTACGCCACCTAGACAAGAGTTTTAAGGATTTTGCATATTTCCAGCTTCATTCACCCACTATTATGTGGATGAGCAGTCTCATAGTGAGAACAGCAATGAAAAAATGTATTTCAATTGTAGGTGATGAAACGTCATATATCGGCTAAATTGAAAATGCTGAGAAAGACGCTTAATTTCCAATTGGTAAAAGGGAACTAAACGTTCAAAAAACTTCTGATAGTAACATGTCAGAAGTTTTAAATGGTGGGTGTCCGAACACTGAGTCGACCACTGATCGCTTAAACGAAACTGCAGAAGTGGTTGGGGATGCTCTCCTGAACACTTTTGCAGCTTTGTTTTAGCAATTGGTGGGGGTCTCAGTGCTCGGACCCCACCGATCAAAACTTCTGACATGTCACTATGACATGTCAGAAGTTTTTTGAACATTTATTTACACTTTAAGCCTCAAGTACTAACTCATATGAGGTGCCTCATTCAGCAGCGTCAGCTGATGTGCCCTGTGAGACCTTAGGTGAACGTTTAGTTACCCTTTAACCCCTTAAGGACATGGACTAGTTTTCACGTTAAGGACGCAGCCCTATTTTTTAAATCTGACAATAACTTTGGAATGCTTTTACCTATCCAAGCGGTTCTGAGATTGTTTTCTCGTGACACATTATACTTTAAGTTAGTTGTAAAATTTGGTCAATAAATTCAGTATTTTATTGTAAAAAACACCAAAATTTAGCGAAAAATTTCAACAATTTGCATTTTTCTAAATTTAAATGTATCTGCTTGTTAGACAGATAGTTATACCACACAAAATAAATGCGAATTAATATTTCCCATATGTCTACTTTAGATTTGCATAGTTTTTTGAACATCCTTTCATTTTTCTAGGATGTTACGAACTTTAGCAGAAATTTCTCACATTTTCAAGAAAATATCAAAAGGCTATTTTTACAGGGCCGAGTTCAGTTGTGAAGTGGTTTTGAGGGGCCCATACAATACAAACCCCCATAAATCACCCCATTTTAAAAATTTAACCCCTCAAAGTTTATTAACCCTTTAGGCGTTTCACAATAATTACAGCAAAGTAGGGATGACATTTTTAAATTTAATTTTTTTTTGCAGGAATTCATTTTTAATGCTTTTTTTTCTTTATCAGAGAAGGTTTTACCAGAGAAACGCAACTCAATATTTATTGCCCAGATTCTGCAGTTTAGAAATATCCCACATGTGGCCTTAGTGTGGTAATGGACTGAAATACAGGCCTCAGAACAAAATGAGCACCTAGAGGATTTTGGGGCCTTCTTTTTATTAGAACATATTTTAGGCACGATGTCATGTTTGAAGAGGCCTTGTGATGCCAAAACAGTTGAAACACCATTTGGCAAACTACACCCCTGAAGGAATTTATAAAGGGGTATAGTGAGCAATTTGACCCCACAGTTTTTTTGCTGAATTTAGTGGAATGAAGCCGTGAAAATGAATTTTTATAAGGCATGAAGGAGAAAAAACACCCCAAGATTCGCAAATAAATTTCTCCCGATTACGGCAAAACCCCATATGTGGTAATAAACTGCTGTTTGGACAAATGTCAGGGCTCAAAACGGAAGGAGCACCATTTGGAGCTCAAATTTAGCTGTAATGGTTTTTGGGTGCCATGTCACGTTTGCAAAGTGCCTGCGGGACCAAAACAGTAGGAACCCCCTAAAAGTGATCCCATTTGGGAAACTTTACCCCTTAAGGAATCTATCTAGTGGTATAGCAAGCATTTAGACCCCACTGGTCTTTTGCAGAATTTCTTGAAATTAACCCGTAAAAATGGATATGAACATTTTTTCCATTAAAAAGTACAATGTTTCCATTTTCACAAGGGATAAAGGAGGAAAAGGCGCCCAGCATTTGTAAAGCAATCTCTCCAGAGTACGGAAATATCCCACACGTGGTCATAAACTGCTGTTTGGACACACGGCAGGGCTCAGAAAGGCAGGAACGCTATTTGGCATGCAGATTTTGCGTATTTGATTTTTGGGCGCCATGTCGCATTTGCAAAACCCTAAGATACCAGAGTACAGTGGAAGCCCCGAAGAAGTGACCCCATTTTTGAAACTACACCCCTCAAGGCATTTATCATTTGCCTGGACAAATGACAGGGCTCAGAAGTGAAGAGCAACATACGCCTTTGAGGTCTATTTTGGTGATTTTCACAGCATTGGCCCAAAATTGCAGGGCCCTGAGGTCAAATAGTAAAACAAACCCTCAAGTAGTGACACCTATTTTAGAAACTACACCCCATAAGGCATTTTAAGGGGTGTAGTGATCATTTTGCCCCCCACAGGTGTTTTTCCATTAGTAATTAATGCTCAGCGGATGGTGCAAAGTGAAAGTTTTAATTTTCCGCTGTTATGCCAATTTAGTGCACAATATGTTCGGCCCAGTTTGTGCCACCGAAGACACACACCTCGTAAACTGCTTAGCTGGTTCTTCCGGGTATGGCGGTGCCATATATGTGGACGTAAACTGCTGTTTGGGCGCACTGTAGGGTTCAGAAGAGAGGAAGTGCCATTTGGTTTTTGGAGCGCAGATTTTGCTTGCCAGTTGTTCTGTTTGGGGTTTGCAGGTATTTCAGTTTATGGTGTGGGGGCACATGTAAGCTGTACGGAGTACATCATAATAAGAGGGTATAATAATGGGGTAAATAAATAATTCATAGATATGTGGCCGGCGTTGCACTGATAAATGGTGCCCAATCTTATCCGCTTTTGACACTCTCCAGATTTTGTGTCACCATATTCTGAGAGCCAGAACTTTTTTTATTTTTCAGTCAAAAAAAGTTGTGTAAGGGCTTGTTTATTGCGGGACCGGTTGTAGTTTTTATTGGTACCATTTTGGGGTACATTGGGACTTTATGATCACTTCTTATTCCATGTTTGGGAGGGGTGGTGATAAAAAAATAGCGATTATGGCATTGTTTTTTATTTATTTTTTTTGCGGTGTTCACCGTGTGGGAAAAATAACATTATAGTTTTATAGTTTGGGTCGTTACGGACGTAGCGATACCAAATGTGTTCTTTTTCTAACGTTTTTATTTTTTTCCTATAATAAAAGACTTATTATAGGAAAAAATGCAGTGTTTGTTTTTATTAACTGGAAACTTTTCTTTTTACACTTATATTCAACTATTTTTTTTTTGTCCCACTAGGGGACTTGAGGTCCTGCACCTTTGATCTTTACTGATCTACCCACGTAGTGCAATCCATTAGAGCTGTCAGTCATTCACTGACAGCAAGCCTATTAGGTCCCGTCTGTAGGCGGGGCCTAATAGGCTATCGTACGTGGCAGACCAGGAGGCCATTATTAGACCTTTGGTTGCCAAAGCAACGATCGTCATCCTCACGATCACATCGTGTCGATGCCGATCGCTACAAAGCAGTAAGATGCCACAATCGCTTTTGATCGCAGCATCTATGGGGTTAATGGCAGGGAATGGAGCTAGCTCCATTCCCTGCCATTACAGCACAGTGTCAGCTGTAACATACAGCTGACACCAGCAGCTGATGTCGCAGGCTCAGCTTCAGAGCCAGCACCATCTCGTTACTACGGCCGGACGCCTTTTAGGCCCACTAGCAGGCTTCCGTACTTGGCAGATAGTAGGCCATTGTTAGGCCTCTGGTCTGCCTGAGCAGTCATCGGAAACCCCGCGATTTCATTGCGGGGTTCCGATCTGCTTGTAAACACCATAAATGCAGTTCTCGCTTATGAGCGCTGCATCTAAGGGGTTACTAGGCCGGATCGGAGACCAGCTCCGGTCCTGGCCTTGAAGCAGTGATAGCGTTAAGCTATCACTGCTTTAATACTGTGTCTGCAGACGTGTTTGCAGACACAGTACCCTGTTAATGCTCTGACCTAATAGTCCGTCAGTTTGCGTTAACAGGATTACGCCTGTGAAGGACTATTACGTCACATAGCGTTAAGGGGTTAAGAAGTAGATTGTTAGATTGTACTCCAGTGTCACATTATTTAAGTATATAATGTGTGCATGACAGAACAGCTTCAGGAGAGACTTTCACTCTTCTTGGTTTCTAAACATTAAATGAGGCAAAACATCCTGAGATGGACAGACATTTGGAAGTATTGCTGCTGTCCATCTGTTGGGCAAGTATCATACTAACTTCATATAATAATAAAGGGCGCCAGCAGTAACCATCACCAGATGGCAGAAATCAGGGCAGATTCCATCCTCCTCTATTTCCATAAGGAATACAGAACTTATTGAATAGTTCTCCTTCTTCAGCTTCTAGATACTAATTAACTAACTTACTTCTAATTACAAGAACAATTGAAACCAGAAGAATGTGTCTCTGTATGTCTGCGCTACACTGAACAGCAACAGCACCAGGAGGCAGAGCTGTCCAAGACAAAGACAATACTAACATAAAGTAGCTCTGAAGCGATCACAAGACATGTCACAATTATGAGAAATTGTGCAGGATCGAAGCCTTGCCTAACCTCTACCAATATGAACCGTGATACTTTCTGTTAATTCACTAGAAATGAAGAAAGCTTTCTATTGAAAAGAGAAGTATAGAAATTCTGCACTCTCCAAAATATAATGCAAATCCTTTTATTTAGAGATATAATGCATAAAATGGTTACGACAAATTCGTTCACACTGTCCAGCGCGGTTATAAATTTCTTGCATGTTGTGGCATTTGAACAATCTGATGGTGAAACCCTTCACCTATTTTTGGAATGTCCTTTATATCTCTAAATAAAAGGATTTGCATTCTATTTTGGAGAGTGAAGAGTTTCTATATATATTAGGATCTGGGTTGGTAACCTACTACCAGCACACCCGAGTGCCGTCATTTTTCTGCTACTTGTACTGAAAACAAACCCATGCATTATATCTGTAGTATAAGAGGTAACTTCTTCACAGGTTTCTGGAGAAACAATCCAATGGATATAGTAGATCTACCAGATCCAGGTACTAAAGTTAGGCGTGCAAAAGAAGTCATATTGAATAAGCGAACTTATTGTTGAACGAGCTGCCAGATATTTCTCCCAACTTTACCATAACATGCACAATTGGCTCGGCCGAGCGTACACATTTATTTCAATGGGGAGAGGGGAATAAGTTGCTGCCAGAACAACATGCTCAGATTTCCTTCCGGGAAATATTCAGCAGCATGTGGATGGGATTTATTCATATCTTATCCACACGGCTGGGACTAATCCGTTGCGGGCTTCCTGCATGTATATTCTGCACAGAAAATCCACAGCATTTCAGTCTCATGGGAATCCAGTCTTAAGTATCCACTTTAGCCATATTCAGACATACAGCAAAATCCAGCTACTCAAAGTAAAGTAAAAGAATATATAGCTCTATGGCTGATTGTTTAGGAAGGAGTGAATGCTCTGACGCAATTCACACAACGTGTGATCATCACATAATTTTACCACAGTCGAAACCATCATGCACGGCCCACACAACCAGATCTGGTAACCGATACCACTGTCCTTTACTATCCTTGCCACACTTCTTCTCCCACCGATCCACTGAAAAAAGTCAGCACGTTGTTCCGCCTGTGCCCATGGCTGGGCATATTTATTTATTTTACTTATATAGCACCAACATATTTTAAAGTGCTGTTCAGGTTGTCCTCACTTACTGTCCCCAGTGGGGCTCACAATCTATATTCCCGATTTGTATAAATTTGGAATGTGCAAGGAAACTGGAGTATTCGGAAAAAACTCGCACAAACACAGGATTACGTACAAACTTCATGCAGATGTTGCCCTTGGTCAGATTTAAACCCAGGTCTGCAGTGCTAACCACTGAGCATCGTGCTGCCCAGGCCTTAAAGGTGTGCGATCCGTGAGGTCACACAGCATGCCACATCTTTCACTACTGAATGGAGGGCCACTGGCCTTGATGGCTTAGTCCCCCAGAGCTTGCATTCCCAATCGCACACTTAATACCTAAAGCTATGGAAAGACTGCTGCACAGGAGACATCTACACGCTCTGGTTATTGTAACAGTCTGGTAGTGTCTGTTAGGTGCCTTACTTCAATGTTCATTGGTCACTGTATGATTGTATTATTTGGGAAATAAAAGGACTTAAAAAAAAGGGTGCTGCAAAGGGCACCAACCAACCTAAGCCAGTCAAGCCTGTGTCCCTCCCTTCCTATTCTTCCACTCTCCTTTAGATTTTAAGCTCTTACGATCAAGTCCTGCTCTCTTTTTGCTTCAAAGTACATTGATGTTCAGGTTTTTATTTGTTGTCTCTTTGTATATTTACAGCTTCCCTGAAAGGAAGTAGCTGTGGAATATGTGGTCACTCTAAGGCCCTGTTCACACAGTGTTTTTTGGCGCTGACTTATGCGGAAACCGCGTCGGAATCAGCACCAAAAAAAGCGCGACTGAAATCGCCCCCGAATTGATTTCAATGGGAGGCAGAGGCATTTTTTTTCCCCAGGAGGTTTTTGACGGCTCGTGTTAGAAAAAGTGGCATGTCCTTCCCTGCGGGGGTTTCCGCCTCTGACCTCCCATTGAAATCAATGGGAGGCAAAAAAACCTGCAGTGCTTATTTCCAAAGCGTTTTTCGCTGCTTTTTTTCCCCCGTGATCCGTTTAACCACTTAGATGCCGTGGTAGCTATTGACTGCAGCATCTACGGCTTTAGAAAGAGAGGGGGAGCCACCTCTAACATCCCATTGGCCACCGCATGACACAATCACTACCCTAGTGGGACTAAAATAAAAAGTCTAAGGCCTCATTCACACGGCAGGTTTTCCCGTTCATAAATCGGCCGGCACCCGGCTGCATTAGGAATAATAGACCCCTAATGGGGCTATTCACACGACAGATTCCCCTTCAGGAGTTGCCGCTGATGTCACTGTCCAGATCTGCCCGGCCCGACACGGATGCAAAACTTAATGCAAACCGGCCGGGCAAAATGTCCGATTTTACCGGCCGACACTCGGGCTCGGGAACGACCCGGTCGTGTGAATCCCGCCTAAATGAGATAACATTTTCAATAGTATAGAAAAAAAACAACATATGAAAGGATCCAAAAATCAGTTTTTCTTATTTTTCCCCTCAAAGTAAGGTAAAAAACGAATAAAAATTTAAATAATTGGTATCACCCCGTTCATAAAATCCTGAACTATTACAGTATAACGTCCCGCACATATAATATCCAGCACAATAAATGTTGTAAAAAACAAATATATAATTGCTGTTTTTTAATAACCTCAAAAAAAATTGAATAAAATGTGAGGCACCCCAAAATGGTGCCATTAAAAACTACAGCTCGCCCAGAAAAAAAAAAAAAAAAGTCCCTCTCACAGCTCCATCGATGGAAAAATATATATTTTTTTAAAGTAGTTACAAAAAACCCCTCTATCAATATGGTATCGCTGTAATCGTATTGAATCGCACAATAAAGGTAACATGTTATTTTTACCATAATATAAATGCCGTCAAAGCTAAACCCTTAGAAACATTGCTGTATATTTCCATTCCACCCCACAGGAAAAAAACAAAATGAAAAAGAAAAAAAATGACTACAGTATATAATAAAACATACCATTTCTTTTTAATCTGTTTTTACTTTGATCCAGTTTTTTTCTAGAAAATCTGGGTGTCAAGGCAACAATATCATTCTATGCTCAAGTTATCTAGCCATCCCAAGAAATATGAAAAGCTCTTAAGAAAACAAGTTTTTTCTGAAAATTAGACAAATAAATGACATCATAATAATTTGAGAAAAAAAAAAAATTTTTTGGGTAGGAGGCATTAAATTATGTTCTATAAAGGTAACATTTCAGCAGCTGAAGAGAAAAGATCTCTCTGTTTAGATCATATGAAAAAGACGATACATCATGATTATAGTTTCATCCTGTTCTCCTTTGTAAAAACACGGTTCTCTGCTCCCAGCCAAGTTTCTAGTGAATATCAGTAAAGTTTAGAAATCTGTTCTGCTAGTTTGTGGGCAAGAAATCTGTCCATAATATTTCCTGTGAATAGAGCCCTTAATGTTCCTCTGCAAAATACAAGCTTTATATCATTTTCACGGTGGCTTAGAAAAACATTTTCAAATTTGATGTTGATTCCAAGCAAGAATTTCAATTACGGAACTATAGGTTGATTCCAAACCAAAATGATTTTTTTCGGGACCAGTAAAAGCCGACTCATATAAAGAACACTGAATCCATATATGTAACTATACGAAGCAGCCGAGTATGCATGACACAATGCACTCCATTTTACAAAATGTTTAACTGAATAACAACTTGGCAGAGATAAGGATAGATCGATCGATCGATCGATATGAGATAGATAGATATGAGATAGATAGATAGATAGATAGATAGATAGATAGATAGATAGATAGATAGATAGATAGATAGATAGATAGATAGATAGATAGGATAGATAGGATAGATAGATAAGATAGGGTAAAGATAGAGATAGAAAGATGGATAACTAGAGATGGATAGTTTTGCAATAGAACATATGTATGTCTATGTAATGTATCTATCTATATCTATTGTATTTCTCCATCTTTCTCATATCTACCTACCCATTGTATCTATCTATCTATCTATCTATCTATCTATCTATCTATCTATATCTATCTATCTAGAGACATGCTGTAACAGAGCTCACATATAAAAGACTACCAGTATTAATAATAATTGTCAGTTATCATCTTGTAACGTAAAACATCACATTTGTATATAGTAAATATATATATATAGTTCTTTATGTCACTAGAAGAAACTCACCTGAAGTGTCAGCCGCTTGACTGCATTCCAGACTACTCTGATAATCTCCTTCATTCTCTCCTCTGGAGTCTTACTGGAATCTCTAGAGGTCTGTAGCATTTTTGCAGGAACGGATAAAGGACGTGATTCTGCAAAACAAAGGTGCATAAAAAAATGATTATGAAAATGTAAGAAATGACTGAAGTGAATCATGAGTGGCTTTCTCACCTGGACGGGGCACAGATCAATAGTAACAGTAATACATTTACACTTAGAATGATGAGGATTTCTATGGAATTGTCCAAAAGAAATACAAATATGAAATTCCACATTTTATTGTAGAAATTGCTATTTAGTACATCTTTAAATTGAATGTCCGCCTTTGAATACCATTTTAATTTTCTGAATTAAAATAGATCGAAAAAATGTGTCGTTTTTCAATTTCATACCATATTGTTACAGGGTTTTGGAGTTTTGTTTTTCTGATACAAAACATTAACCACTTAGTGACCAGCCCATTTTAGGCCCTAATGACCAAGCTATTTTATTCGTTTTTCTATAGTCGCATTCAAAGAGCTATAACGTTTTTATTTTTTCGTCTACATAGCTGTATGAGGACTTGTTTTTTACGGGATTAGTTGTACTTTTTAATAGCACCATTTTAGGGTACATATAATTTTTATATTAACTTTTATTAACCTTTTTGGGGGGGATTATAAAAAAAACCTGAAATTCCGCCATTGTTCTATGCGTTTTTAAATTGACGCCGTTCACTATGCGACGTAAATAACATGTTACCTTTATTCTATGGGTCGGTACGCTTACGGCGATACCACATATGTAGAGGTTTTTTTATGTTTTACGACTTTTGCACAATAAAAACACTTTTGAACAAAAATTATTTGTTTTTGCATCGTGGCTTTCCAAGAGCTGTAATTTTTTTATTTTTCCATCAATGTAGTGAGTTTTTGGGCTTGTTTTCTGCGGGACAAGACGTAGTTTTGAATGGTACTGTTTTAGGGTGCATGGGACTTATTGATTCATTTTTATTATGACTTTTTTGGGGGGCAATGGAAAAAAATTGCAATTTCGCCATGGTTTTTTGCGTTTTTTTTTACGGTGTTCACTTTGCGGTTTAAATTACATATTAACTTTATTAATGGAGTCATTACGGTCGCGGCGATACCACATGTGTGTACTTTTTTTTTTTTTTTACACTTTTACTAAATAAAACCACTTTTTATGGAAAAAAATGCATTTATTTTTTTACTGTACTTTTTATTAATAATCTTTATTTCACTTTGATGACTTATTTCATTAGTCCCACTAGGGGACTTTACTGTGCGATATTCCGATCGCTGCTATAATGCTTTGGTATACTTCGTATACCAGAGCATTATTGCCTGTCAGTGTAAATCTGACAGGCAATCTGTTAGGACGTGCCTCCGGCGCGTCCTAACAGGCATATGTCCAGGGGAGACCTGGGGGCTTTTATCAGGCCCCCGGCTGCCATGACACCCCATCGGAGAACCGCGATTGCATTCGCGGGCCGCCGATGGGTGACAGAGGGAGCGCACTCCCTCTGTAAACAAAGTTAAATGCCGCGGTCGCTATTGACGGCGGCATTTAACGGGTTAAACGGCCGCGATCTAAGTAAACTTCGATCGCGGGCGTTGGAGCAGAAGCTCAGCTGTCATCAGACAGCAGAGCCCCGGCTTCTGCCTGCACGGGAGACCCGTGCAGGACTTAGACTAGGCTGACGTGAAAAGGCGTCAGCCTAGCCTAAAGCCCATTAGTGACCGACGTAAAAAGGCGTATTGGTGGTCACTAAGGGGTTAAATCCCCAGCATAGACACAACTTTAAAAGATGCTATACTAGCTGCCTGAAGCAACGGTATAAAAGCTTATTGCATACAGTTAAAGGGGTTGTCCACTACCGAACAAAGCATGACCTAGGTCATCAGCACATGATCTATGGGGGTCCGACATCTGGGCCCCGCACATTTAAGCCGCTCCAGCGGCCTCTGGGCACAAGACATCCATGCTGGAAGCAGTTGGCTCCGGTCATGGAATAGCGGCCAAGCTGCAGCTCTGCTCCTATTCAAGTTAATAGGAGCAGAGCTGCAGTTCTGCAGCACGACCGCTATGCAATGTACGGAGCCAACTGCTTCCGGCTCCATACATTGCATAGTTTGCCATAACATCTGGTGACCGCAGGCCACCAGAGCAGCTGATCGATGATATACTGATGACTTATCCAGTGGATAGGTCATCAGTTATCCGGTAGTGGACAACCCCTTTAATACATTAAACAACAATAAAAAAGCATGCAGAGAAAGAACCTCAGCTCCCCCTAGAGGTAACGAATAGTAGCGAACATTTAAGACTTTACCTGCCTTTTCAAGTGATTTAAAGCTCCATAAAATATACATTAAAATGTGAATCAGCACAGAATATGGACGTAAAAATGATCCCATGTTAAAGTGTGGAAATTTAAAATCCATGCTGCTCTGTTCAAAGTCTATCGGGCTGCTTCCATTAGCCCCTTAGAGTTTGAATGGACCTGCACCGCGCATGCCTATGCTACATTAAAATTCCTCCTAGCCACCGGTTTGGGGCTGGGGGGACTGGGGTTCCCCATTCTGGCGATCGGTTGGGGTCCCAGAGGTTGGGCCTCCACTGATCTAGCATTTATGACCTATCCACATATCCAGTGGATAGGTGAAAAATGCTGGAGGCTGAAATATAGTCCCTGGACATAGCCATGCTAACTCAAGAACCGGAATATTTAAAATGTTGGCAGCATCCAGAGAAATGTTAAGGGGGTACTAATTAGAATAGCAAAAAGTTTTATATTTATATTGCAGCTTTATCCATTTGAGGGATATTCCAAGCTTGAATATTTATGGCATATCCAGAGGACATGCTATAAATATCTGATAGATATGGGTCCCGCACCTATCGCCAGAAGGGTTCAGGTCCCAGAGCTGTGATCCGCATCTGACATTTATGGCATATCCAGTATAAATGCATAAATTTTTTGAGCTGGACATACCCTTTGAAAAGATTTGGAACCCCTTTAAAGTGCAGGCCCACCTTTTAATACCTTGTAGTGTTTCAGACCAACAGTCTGTGTTAATGTATCTTTGGCTGGAGCTTAATTTTTTGGATGAAAAGCTCCAAATCCCCCTGCAAAGTTATGCAGTTAAATTTTGTCTGCCTGCAGCTACCACCAGGGGGAGCTTGTGGTGTACTCTATTATTATATAAATATTATTTTACAGTTCAGTGTATGAACAGTATGCAGCCCTCCTCATCTAATGCTGGCTGCAGGAGTGCTGGCTGTTATTTTAATAGGGCTTTGGAGCTCTGTATCAGAAAATTAACCTCTTACCGCTATAAATATAAGTTGAAAAAATTCATCATCACAGAATTTTGGATCTATTTACATAAAAAAAGCAAGATGATGTTAAAGGATGTATATATTCACTTCAAGCTGCCGAGAGTTTCTGCCTTTAGCCTTTCAGGCAAACATTCACTTTAAGGCGCAAAGACCACCCAGCATTTCAGGGTGGTCTCATTTATCAAAATATACTTTAAAACGTATGTACACAGGTTTCCCTTTTAGAAGTGTCTTGCGGTGTCCTACAGTAGAGATACATAAGTGACTACTGTTCTTACAGTACCATGGTACTTATTTACCCTTTACGGTAGTTAATGCCTCTGAAACGTATAGCATCTCTCAGCTACTATGAACAATGATTATGTAAAGACCATTAAATGCAGCACTTCACTACAACACTGTGACCAAATAGGTAGAGGGCTGATTATTAGTCGCTTCTCCAAACAAACGCTAGATTCTGCGCTGAAAGGCATTCTCCAAGAATGTTTGGTTAAGCAAATGAAATCATGTTACACATGATCAAAGGATAAGTAAAATCAGCCCATCGTAACACGTAAAAGCAATTAGCACCCCGCCTGTAGGAGCTAATGCCTTACAGAATAGCGCGTCATTCATTTTATTAACTAATTAAACAGTGAGTGGAGGTTACGGAGAGTATAGTAGGTAGGATATTACATTCCTCTGCCGCTTCACAAGCTTTACTTATGGGCTAATGACTATACGGGATCTCGGTAAAAAAAAAATTTCCCTTTTGGTTTCTTGGCTAATGAACTAAAATCCAGTAGTGTCACAAGCAATTTGGCAGATCAGACAGAAAATAACATTGCATGGTTCACGGACTTCATCTCATACATGTTCAAGCCTCTTAGGACACATTAAAATGTACTTGTCACCTTCACATACTAGAAGCAGCCATATTCAAAAGAATTCAGCCCTCAAAATAAAAAATTCACAATTTCAAGAAATCTCAGGCACCAGCAAAACTAAAAGCACAACAAATGGTTTTAAGCTCCCATTTCATTACAAAGACAAGATCACTCATGATTGGCTGGAAAGATTGTCTCTTGCTCTCGAGGACCTAGCATTACATGGATGACCAACTCATTTCAATGGCAACCGAAATAGTGCTTAAAGGTGTATTCCCAAAATAATAAATTATCACCTCTATACAGGATAGGTGATCATTTTCTGATCACTTAGGGCCCAACGGCTGGGACCCCCACTGATCGTCAGAGCAGGCATCCTGAACCCCCAAATCCTCCTCACTGCAACGCCAGCGGCGAGTAGAAGCTTGAATGGAGTGGCAGTCCGAGCACGTGGGCTGCCTTTTCACTAAATGTCTATGGGAACGACCAAAACATCCGAGTATAGCGCTCGACTATTTTCGTCACTCATATAGATTGTGAATGGAGCAACAAGCACATGCTGGACCAGCCCTATTCAAGCTCGTCCTCACTGCAGGGGGGAGAAGTGAGGAGGATCTGGGGGTTCGCAACACCCGTTCTTACGATATGTGGGGGTTCCAGTTGAGGGGCCCTAACTGATAATTTATGATTTTGGGAAAAACCCTGGTGCCACTGCAGGAGAATTGAACATTTGCTATTGAGTCCTCCAGCAGATTACATCAGATCTTTTGGGAACACAGCAGTGGGACAATCTTGTGATCAACATTGTTGGAGGACCCTGCTAACAAAAAGGATTTGTCCAAAGCGGACATTCCTTTAAATGGAAAACTACATAATACCGGCTATGCATCGGTTTTTACAAAAATGATCTTACCAAGTTTACAGAACTCAGTCACCCAATCTGTTTGCCCTCTGAATGGTGTTCTTAACAGCTAAAGAGGTCTAATATTAGCTCTGTATGCACATCTTATACTATCTTTTTAGGGGTTGAAGTTCCTATTTGTAATACACAGCTCCAGATCTCCTGATGCCCTCCATATAACCATAGAGTTAAAAAAATAAGCGGACAACCTGCAGCTGCCACTAGGCGAAGCTCAAGAGCTGTATTAGTCTGTCTTAAGTAGGTAAGTAACCCCCCCATTAACCTGATAAAAAAAATTAGCATAGCAACCAATTATGTCTTTTGGGTGTATTAACCTTTTAATAAATTTGGAAGAAAATGACAGAAAACACCTTCACTGATTGTAAGAAAGATATGCACTTTTAATCTCAGACTTATGTTAGTCTTTCCGACAGGTGCAGTTCAGAGCCCCAAATGACATCACGTAAAAGCCAATTACATAAAAGTGCTGTTTTTGTACATTATTTCCACTTATAAAACTGCAATAACCATTAGGATCCATACAATTATGGTAGTTTATAACTCTCCGCTTTGAAGAGAACTCTGAGAATGACATCATTGCTGAGTGAGTAACACAACTCCTCCAACATCTCAGAGCCCCAGCTGAATGTGTGTTGAGGTGTCATAGTGTATCACAACACAACACTTGAACAACTGGTGTCGTTCTGGCTGCTCCTATAGAATCCAGATCCAAAATCATTTATACATGCAAAAGTCAATTTAAAGAGGACCTGTCACCTCTCCTAAAATGTCTGTTTTAGTAAATACTTGTATTCTCCTAGAAATAACAATTTTCGAGCATCTTTTCTTAGAACTTTACATTGTGCCGTTCCTCTATTATTCCTCCCAGAAATTATTCATAAATTGACAACTGGCGCAAACATTGAGCGCATAACTCACCCATAGACTCAAATGTTTAAAACGGTGTACTTTTTTTATTTTTTTTACAGAATCCCTCGGGATGGAAAACTGTAGCCTACTACGCTATTCCATCCTTCAAAAAAAGGTATACTAACGAGGCTAAAAGGACACCCATTTGGCTACTTGAGCCATATTGACACGTTAAATGTGAAAGGCGGGAGTTTTCCCGTCGTACATGCTAAACGTAGGGCCAAAATTAAAGGTGCACAGAGCCTTAAAGATAGTATGACTTTAGTATTTCTGTAAAGGGTTGTCTCATGATGACTCCTCTATGAGCCAAAATGGAGAGCTGGTATGTGAGAGTGGCTCCCGCTCTGGACCCATCTATGTATTTCATGGATGGCCATTCATCTGTAAGGAGTAGTCTCATCAGCCCCCACCCTGTTTGAAGGTCTTTGCTTACTGCCTTTATCTATCTATAAAGCTCTGTACACATAACAAAAAAATAAAATAGAATAGTGGGCCTTCCAAAATACCACTTGGTAGCCAGTCAACCATTATTTTAAAATCCGAAAGTCATTTAAATCTTAACATAAATACACCAGTCTATGTAGGGTCCATATAAAGCTGGAAAAAGATGATGTCAGTGCTGTAATGCCTTCTGCCATAGGTTGCCATATCTTTGTAGCAGTCGACCACGTTGTTATAGAGACTCCTATACAAACAGTGGGTAATGTATTCCTTAAGAAAAAAAAAACTCAAACTTTTTTTAATGTTATTTTATACTGAACGCTAGTCCTGTAGGTATAGTTTGACGCAGGTGTGTTTCTTTTGCTTCTGTTTTTATTAATATCAGCACAGTAATAAATTATGTGTTACAGCTGGAAATTACAGAAAACGGCTACAGCAGATCTCATCATTAAACATGAGTAATCTTTCCCTATAAATGAAAATAGAGTGTAAAATGTAAAATGTGGGCAGATGGGAGAGATTTCTTTTTCGGGTGATTAAAGTTGCATACTTTCGAGAACTGTATCATAAACTTCAGGTTGTCATCTAAGTTTATCCTCATCATCCTGTTAGGTCATTTACTCTAGTTTTATTACTATATAGATCATGTTAATGGTAGAACTTTGATAACTATTACATCATCACTAACTTGTGGGCATTACATACTAGATTTTAGCGATTTACTGTGTGTAGTTCACATTTGTGCCCTATGAAGAAGTTTGTTCCCCATTTTATGAGCCCTATGAGGGAGTTTGTTGCTAAGAGTGGTTCAGGTACTGATTATTAGCCTTCTTCCACTGTGGTTCTCTGCTCTGGATAGAAACAGCGATCAATCGTACATCGGATGGTTCATATAAAAAACCGGAACATCAACATGCCATGTTTTAAAAAAACAGAATGCAAAGTTGCTTGCATAACTGGCCGACCAAACCATACACAAATAATTCAGCCGACAAGCGGCAGAAAAAATTCCAACATGACCAATCACATTTTTTGCATTTTGGCAGACATTGGTCGGTCTTTAGCCAATGCATAAAACCATGATCGGTCAAAAATCAGCCACTTCAAATGACTTATGTGTATGGCGAGTTTAAATGAGTCCTACGTACACAATTGACTTAGGTAGAGAATTACTATTGATTTTGCTAAACAATATTTGTAATAAAATTACAGGATAGGCGATACATGATTTTGGCTGAAATACCCCTTTAGGGCCCGTTTACATGCGGTTGTTTCTAAAAATCTGATGGACATTTCCATCAAGACAATCATTGCAGATGGCGAGAGAAGTTTCCTTTCAGCTTGTAGGGCAGAATATCCTTCTAATACGGCAGAAGAAGAAGCATGCCAAGATTTTTTCCTGAGTCATAATAAAACCTGAAAACTCTGTATGCAACCATGTGAAATCTGAGGCATACGGGGATGCAAAAGTGCCCCATAGACTACTATAGGTGCCCTACTACAGCCATGATATGGTATTCGGATGAGCCCTAAAACTATTAGACTCATTTGTCAAAATTGTCGAAGAAAAACTGGCCTAACTACCGAAAGCAACCAATTATTGCCCAGCTTTCATTCCTCAAATGGGTTATCCCACCACTTCAACTGATCACCTATCCACATGCGGTTGCGCATGTGCGCTGCACTCCATTTTTTTTCTACGGCACTGTCATAGATAGCAGAGTACAGAGCTTGGCACATGCAGGACCCCAACGATCAAACACTTGTCATCTATCCTGTGGATAGGTGATAAGTTGATATGCTGGTATAACCCCTTTAAACTGATCTGGAAAAATGAAAGTTACACTGTCATTAGTTGCTATGGGCAACAAGGCCAGAGTTTGTTAGTTTTGATAAATGAGGCCTATTTTTTCTTAACAATTTTGGAAAGTTGGTGGACAAAACTTCAACATAACTAACTCAATTTACGTCTCACACATCGCCATTACTTGAGCAATGTAATATTTATACAGTGTTTTAATAAAAGAAATCGGCAAACGTATCAAATACACATAAAGCTATGTATGAGAAGGAATGTAGGGTTCCATATTTTGCAGCTAAATCAACATTGTGAATTAGGATTTAGTCATTAGCCCTGATGAATAATCAGACAAAACCGTGATATAATGTATTCATGTACAAACATATTTTCCTTCAACTAACCACTAGAAATGTCTTGGTTCATCCGAACTTTTCGAAGACTCCAGTTCATAGCTAATGTCAAAAACAAAAAAAAGGCTGGTGATTGCTGCAGGTCCCGCAGTCTAAACCCCTTCTGAAAATGTGGACTTCCAGACAGGACAATGCAGGGAAAATAGTACAACATGGCGCCCATTCTGATAAATGAGTGACTATGCAATACATGGCCGCATCAAATACTCCAGAACTGGAGCCGGCCTTTACAAGCAGCTGTCTGTCCTAACTAATGGGGAAGTGAGGGGGGGGGGGGGGGAGTATGCCGATTAAATTACCAGAGGATTATTAAACATGCCAGGTGATGAGACATTAGGGTAGCAGAATTAGAAATAGTATGGTGGCAGTGGTGGCTATGGGTTGCCAAGCTAAGTTTCTGGTGGAACATGGGATCGGTGCTCTATAGTGAGGACCCTAAAATGCATTAAAATACTCCGACTCCAGCTTATTTTTCAAATAAGTCCTACACAATAGGACGGACTGAATTAAATATCCAGTGGTGGTAACTATGGATTCTAAATTATGCTGTAAAAAAAGAATAAAAATTTTTTTTACCCCTCCAAATCTAATTAATCATACTGTAATATCCATTAACTTACGTAGTCACAAGAGAATATCTTCCATAGTTTGTCAATGTCACACATACTTGTCTGTTTAGACACTCATGTTTTAATGGAATATTATGAAAAATGTCTTTTGGACATTGGGTAATACGTGCCACCACAATTGACATGCTTCACTTAACAATTCTCTGGCAACTGCTGAAAAAGTCATTTAGCGGTTGAGAAACTGAAAAGATCATGAATCAAAGTCAGTAACTAGCAGTGGCTTGGGGCTTACTACACTCCAAGAGAAATTTGGTAAGTGTACAAAAATTTTAAAATCATTTCAGTTCACCTCTGGATCTTGGCTTAAGTCACTTGTCTAATATAGATTATAGATTCTCCATGAAAAATGTATCCCTCAAACCCATTACTTATAATCTCTTTTGTTCCTACACATTATCCACTTGTACTGCATGGTTTTATGCTGAAGCTGCATCAGTTTAGGCATTTTGAAGCTTTGCCACTTGTTTTACTAGATCTGTCTGGAGAACGAGATAAAAGGATTAATGTGTCGTTCATTGAAACACTTAATGTCCCCTTTTCTGAACTACAATGTCAAACTGATCTTTATTGAAATCCCGTTACGTTCCCTTAAAGGGGTTTAACAGGATTAGAAAAAAAGGATCTGATTTTTTTCCCCCACCAGCAAGTGTAAGAGCTGTAAGGGTATGTTCACGCGGGTCAGATACATATCCCATAAAACGCAGAGATATTCGGCCGAATGTTCACACCAAACGGTGCTTTATTTTGTTGTGTATATTCGTCTGGATTGACTGCTGTGGAAAACGTCTGTCCAGAATAAAAGCGTCCCTGCTAAACGTGTCCCTGCTATTCCAGCTATTGTCCAGGCTTGTGATAGACTATAAAGATCACATGGGACGAAACGTCATCACAGGGGGCAGCCTGGACACAGAGAAGCCGGAAGAACAGGCAGCGCCGCGAGAGACAAGTATCGTATTTTCAGTCTGCGGAATTTGCTGCGATTACACAGCGTAATTGCAGCGAATTCCGCATACAATGGCATTAGTTGTGGAATTTGACATCCCCATTGATATTAAAGGGGCAATTCTGAACCAATGCACAGCAAATCTGCAGCCTAAAATGACATGCCGCAGATTTATAATCCGTACCGCAGGTCGCTTTATGCACGATTCTGTGCCGTTCTTTTCCGCAGCATGTGAATGAGATTTGTTAAAGTCTTATCCACTTTGCTGCTACTGTAAAACATTGCGGATATTCCGCCCGCTACGTATGAACATGCCCTAAGGCCTCACAGGGCACATCAGCTGACGCTGCCGAATGAGGCACCTCATATGACCTAGTACTCGAGGCTTAAAACGTAACTAAACTTGTAAAAAACTTTTGACATGTCCTAGTGACATGTCACAAGTTTTGATCAGTGGGGGTCCGAGCACTGATACCCCCACCGATTGTTAAAACGTGGCGGCAGAAAAGCTCAGGTGAGTGCTGAGCCGCTTTGTTCCTGACCAGCTTTTCTCAGAGCGGTGTATGGGCTCAATAAAAAGTCTACGAGTCCGTAAACCGCTCGCTCGGCTTTCCGAGGAAAACCGATCAGAAACGAAGCAGCACAGCGTAGACTATTGTTTTTTTAGGCAACTGTATGAAAGTGCTATTTGGCCAACGTATTCTATTTTGGCACCATACTGTATTGCACGGTTTGGTATACGTATTTGCACACAGTATGACAGTACACCAAATGGGAAGAGGAGCACCAACAGAAGGTACTGCACATGGCTCCATCCAAAGTAAGGCTGGCCTTGTGTCCAATTTAGAGTTCATTGTATCCTAAATGCAACAGTAAGACTGCCTAATCATCAGCGTAAGCCACACCATTTCCCGACTCTTGTACCTTAACTCATAACGACTGGCCACTGGACGCCTATATAATACCACAGTAAAGGTCTTGGCAGCACTTGACTGTTTATTCATGCGTGACTACTTAACCCCAGTTAGCGTCACCTGCTGATTTTG
This sequence comes from Rhinoderma darwinii, assembly GCF_050947455.1. Lineage (NCBI taxonomy): Eukaryota > Metazoa > Chordata > Amphibia > Anura > Rhinodermatidae > Rhinoderma > Rhinoderma darwinii. The sequence goes on from NC_134691.1 coordinate 51,148,669, forward strand.
TTCCTTCTAATGAGTGGTCAAACACTACGCAGCAGGCATGAATAAACGATGATCATACGGCTCACTGAGTGCAAGGCATTGATGCGATAACTAGAAATATTTCACATAAGCATGTCTTTATTCTCCAAATAAAAACCAAAAACTAATAATTATGCACCCATTATGGACTGCTGTAAAAAAATGTTTTGATAGATTAATTTCACCTTTAAACAAGTTTCGGCCTATAGTGATAAAATATAACAATCTGCCGCTTTGTAATATATATTAATTACCCATTTTGTCTCCTTATTCCCGTTTAATGCCCGTTGTACACGACCGAGTGCCACATGGGCCGTTTTTCATGGCGTCTGAGTGGCACCCGATAGTTTTCATAGACCCATTCACTATAGCGGGTGAATCGGGTCCATGAAAACGGACCCGACTTTCCAATCTGTGGAAAGATAGGACAGGTCTTATCTTTCCATGGATCACGGACAGGAGCCAGCCGGCACACAGGGCCGTGTGCATGAGGCATTACTCCTGTTTGTATTTATCACTAGTGCTCAGAATTATGGGGGTAACTAGTCGACCATGAGTACAAACAGTCTCCTCTGTAGTCAGAATTTATCAGTAAAAATTCTGCTTAAAGCGTACCTCCACTTTCACTGAAAAACAATTATAGTGCAGGAGTGTGCCAATAATTATTTTTCTAAATCACTTGAATCACCAATTCTGCTTCTAGCAGCAGAACAAACTGTGTAAAGTTCGTGCTTCCGGCGGCTCTTCAGTAGATGACAGAACATTTTGCTCGTCTCCATGGCTCCCGTATGTAGAACGGCCACCAGCGCTATAATATTCTATAGCGTTGGCGGCCGTTCTACACACAGGAGCCATGGGGATGAGAAAGACGAGGTTTTAGATTGTGACAGGAAGAATAATATTGGCATCTGTGCTATTCTTGCCATCAAATACTATGCAACGCCCAATGGAGGCTACCCGCAAAAGGGTGAGCAGATACTGGTAAAATGATTTCTATAATGAAGGAGTAATGGTAAAACATTTCCACAGAAAATTCTCTGTGCTGAAGATGACACACTTAGGGCCGTTTTTTTGACGTGGAAAACGCACCAAAAAAACGGCTGAAAATGGCTTCCACTGATCTCAATGGGAGGTGGAGGCGTTTTTTTCCCGCGAGCGGAAAAATCGTTCGTTTCGCATGAAGGAGAGGAAACATGCCCTCTCTTCGGGCGTTTACGTCTCTGATATCCCACTGACATCAATGGGAGGCAGAGAAAGCGTATTTCGCTGCGTCATTTGCCCGCGGCGCTCAATGGCCATGGGCGAAAAACGCGCCAAACAGATCAAAATCTGCCTCAAAATTCCAGACGGAATTTTCAGGCAGAATTTTCTGGCTGCAAAAAACTCTGTGTGAACATAGCCTAACAAGGGTGTTTATTCAATGAGATCTATTTACACCAAAAACATAAGCACTGAACTACAGACTTGGGGGTATAAGAAGACTGGAATAACAGCTACTTGGACTCCAAATTTCTTTGGTGGGACAAAGGTTCCAAAAAAAGCAAAAATGTATGGCTTCGTTCCCCCTCTGGGTTTTCGTTGCGTTTTTAGCATGCCTTTTTTTAATTGGTTGTTGAACTCACATTAAGGGTAATGAGATTTTACCTACGAAAACAAAAAAAAACACATGCTAAAACCACGTACAAAAACGCACAGTGTGAACCCAGCCTAAGTGCACAGAGCAGGAGAGATAAATATTGCTGGGCATTGCTAGACCCCCTGCACTGGTAGAGTAGACAAGACCATAATTTTACCAACAAAATTAACTAAGGCTCCTCTTATACGGCCCGACGTGGACTGTGTAAACGATTGTAGATCAACGAAACAGCTCTTTGATCGACGCTCGTTTTGCTCCTTTCACAACGAGCTATGTATGGGGATGACCTGTCATTACTCTGATCGCTCGACCCCATACATCTCTATCATGTCGGCAGTACGTCTCACTGTTCACACAGGAAGATGAGCTGCCGACAACTATATTATTTTAATAATAGGAACTCCGGTGTATTTCTCAAAAAGTGATATATTATTAAAGTATAAAATAGGTAGTAACCCAAAATAATATTTAACGTTACACCAGACATTCTTCAGATACGGGTCCAGTCCATGGAGACAGGTATATGGCGCTTATAGCGGTCTCCATGGACTACACCTGTATCTGAAGAACGTCTGGTGTAAGACCGAAACGTTAAATATTATTTTGGGTTACTACCTATTCTATTCTAAAATATCACTTTTTGGGAAATACACCGGCGTGCGAAGTTCCTATTATATATTGGTGTGAAAGCCTACTTGTGCACCACAAAATAACGCGGAGTGCTGAAGGACTAAAACAAGAACGATAATATTTTAGCCTGCATGAACAATACGGTCAGCCGATGAACGAGTGTTTGCTCGTTCATCGGCTGATCGTTGGGCAATTATCGGGTAGGAGCGTTCTGTGGGCGCTCGTTTTACTGATAATTGGCCGTGTAAAAGGGCCTTAAGGTGGCTCTACAATCTCCACTTGTGTTACATTTTTGAGATCTCTATTATGCCCATTTCGTTTCAAAATGCTAGCGTATAGAACGGCACTAATCCTTCTTGGCATGGTTAAAATACTGCAAAAGATTGACAAGCTGTAGCCAACACATGCTGAAGCACAGACCAGCCCCGGGACCTGATCAGTCGAGCAGCCTCTGTGCAGATGTTCTAATAGTGTATTACAATACCGTGTTTTAATGACTAAGGGTCTTTGACTAAGCGAGCAGAACCGGTTCCAGCATTGTAATTTCTTTCACAATATCTCATTCAAAGTCATTGCATTTATAGCTGCAAACAGATCCCAGGAAGCACAAATTGGTGTGTGTTATTTTTGGTTACCATGTATTGCAGTAAATAAAATACACCCAAATGCCGTGTAAAAAACCATGCTGTAATTCCATCTAAGAGTTCCTGTGACATTATTAAAGCGTTCAGCGTTTTGTTGCTGTGGTTTAGGATATCACCAGATACCCCCAGTGGAATTTACAGTCTTATTACAGGCAGCGGGGTGTACATTATGATCTGTGGATGCGGACAGTGAGTGAATACTATGCTGCATAAGAATTGTTGTAAAATCTCCCAGAGAGCTGGGGTGCAGATTCATTACACAGGCGCTCCTTGTGGAGACTCGTACCTCTACTTTGTGTAAGTGCGGAGAGTTGCTTTTCCCTCAGTACTAAAAATAACTGCTAAATCATGACACTTCAGTCCAAATGAGCAATCCAAGGAAAACAAAAGTATTTATTAACCATGGAGTAAAATGAGGGAGAAAAAGGGAAGTATTACAATTTTCAAAGCCACTTAATCTACACACATTATGGCAATGAATTGAAAATCCAGGGCTCTTTAAAGGTCCAGCATGTCTATTAATAGGGTAAAGTTCTGAATCCAACCAATTTCTGAATTCATTTGAAATATTATATTTCACAAAAGTTTAACCCAATAGTTAATATCCTCACTAACTTAAAGGGCATCTGTCAGTGGTTTTGAGCTCTCCAAACTGCTGACTGTTCTCTATAGTGGAAGGGGAGGCAGTGTAACGATACCTGTCGTGTCAGTCATGCAAGTGGCATGACCGAGAAATCAACCTTTATTTCCCACCCGCTGCCACAAGTGCCACTGTGGCAACCACTTCATGTTCACGTGCTCCTGGCTCTTCTGAGAGGATGCCGCCAGCCCCTCCCCTCTGTTCTTAGTGATGGCTCAAGCGATCCCCTGATTGGACACTAAAGCCGTCACTCATAGTAGAGTGTGGCACTTAAGAAGGGAGTGCCAGGTTTTCCAGTCATAAGCAGTTGATGGCCTATCCTCAGGATATCTGATCGATGGGGGCCCGATTCCCGGCATCCCCGCCAATCAGCTGTTTTGTACATACGGGCGCTGCTTCCCCTTCACTAGTGCCACTGCTTGTACTGTGAATTTCCGACACACTTGTAGCGGCAGTTCTCAGTGTTACAGCCTTCTTCCATTCACTTGAATGGGAGGAGGCTGTAATATTGTGAACCGCCACTACAAATGTGTCAGCGATTAACAGTGCAAACAGATAAGGAATGAAGGAGAAGAAGAGCTTGTACGAGCGCTACGGCCCCTTTAAAACAGCTGATCAGCAGGAGTGTCAGGAGTTTGACTCCCACCGTTCAGATATTGATGGTCTATACTGAGGATAGGCCATCAATTTCTTATGACTGGAAAACCCCTTTAAACATTGATTTCTCAGTCACGTAACTTGCATGGCCGCCAAAACAGGTATCATTATACTACCCTCCCCGTCCTCTATATAGCGCTGTCAGCAGTTTTGAGGTCTCCAAACTGTTGACATATTTCCTTTAAGTGTATTGCCAATTTCTTGAGCTTTAGAGCATAAATGTTATTAAAAATAGAAATCACAAGTATTCCTGCAGTTGTAAATGATTCAGGGTAGCCTGTGTTTTTTGGGGGTCTTTTTCCTTCTCTGAATGCCTTCTAAAAATGCATATTTTCACTCTCAATCCCTGCTAATGGGGTGGGCTCGTCCTGGTGTAATGCTAGTACTATATATAGCGCTCGGAGAAAATCAGATGTCTCCCCACTTCTGTTCCAGTGCCGTCTCACAGATTGCAGTCTCACAAACACAAACTGCAGCTGCACCTCCCTCCTCTCGGTCTTATATTAACTGTATTACTCTAGAGGTAAATTTTACTGAAGGGATTTCTGAACATAGGCCGGATTCACACGAGCGTGTTCTGTCCGTGATATACAGTCCATATGTCAGCCGCATTTCCCAGACCGAACACACTGCAGGGAGCCGGGCTCCTAGCATCATAGTTACATATGACGCTAGGTGTCACTGCCTCTACGCGGAACTACTGTCCCGTACTGAAAACATGATTACAGTACGGGACAGTTTTCCCGCAGCGAGGCACTGACACCTAGCGTCGTACATAACTATGATGCTAGGAGCCCGGCTCCCTGCAGTGTGTTCGGTCCGGGAAATGCGGCCAACATATGGACCGTATATATCACGGAACAAACATGCTTGCGTGTGTGAGGCCTTACAGAGAGGAATGGGAAACTACAGGCTACAGACTTTGACCTAATAACATACATTAAAAAGATTCATGTATTAGTGATTTCACGCCCAAAAAAAAAAAAAGTATATTTTAATGACAGTCAAATTTAAACTTTACCATTAAATATTTATTTTAAGGGGATCTTCACTAAAAATCCATTAGTTCTTTTTTAATGTGATTAATGTCCGTTACGGTAGATATGGTGTAAGTGCAGCAAAGCCCTGTTGCCACTTCTTTGCCTCACCTCAGTTCCAACATAATTTTGAGCTGAAGACCTAAGTAATCTGAGACAGGCTGATTTTAGGAAAATAGAAGAGGTTTGGACCCTTGGTAGCTGGCAGGCCTGATACAACAAATTGAAAAACAAATGCCAGAGGCAAAAATGGCCCTATTTCCCAACTACCAATAGAACTGTTACATTTTAAATATAATCTTTATTATGCTATTGCAGCAAACAGACAAAACCAACATGAATGTTTAAAATTCTCAATGCATGGATTGGGTCAGCAGCCGTTAGTGGCTGTAACAGTGTACAGGTGTGCTCGCCGTCTATAGCTGCAGACAGGCAGAGTCAGGAGGCCGTTGATAACAGCAAAGGACTCCTAGGCAGTTAAGTTGTAAATTGTTAAATTGTAAAACCCTAAGTTCCAGCATGTATTTAAATTAGATAGAGAGCCCCCCCCCCCCCGACATGTTTCGCTACGTATGTAGCGTCCTCAGGGGTTCACGGGGCTACTGACGGCGCACCGAGAAATTCTCACTGTTATGGGAATCCTCTGTGACGTATCAGAGGGTGTGTGTATAGATTGAACCAATGGTAGCGAGGGTGGGCGGGAATTACCAACCCCTATTTGAATGGCAGATGAAACAGCCAATAGAATGATTTTAGGGGCAAACTTGTGCTGTAAACTAATTTCCTGGTCTGAAGAGTCCAGATTTCTGTTGTGAAATGCCAAATGGCAAAGACAAGATTTGTTGCAAGAAACCCAAGCATGTATATATTATGTCCACTGTGCATTCTAGTGGTGGTGGGGGTGTCATGTTTGTACGGCACTACAAATCCAACATACATTGGGGGGAAAAAAGTGCGTACAAAAATCTATTGTTGTGCCAAAAATGTGTCAAAAATCATGTAATCAAAAATTTATTTTTATTAAAACACTTCCAAAAAACATTTAAAAACACACTAGAAGGTTTGCCTCATGATACAGGAACAACCTATCACCCATGGCCAAATGTTTAAAGTTATAAACACAAAGAAATAATCACTTTAGAATAATGAATGCATGAGGAGGAAATAAAGAGAAAAAGAGGGTGAAAATAGGGGGATGATAAACACCTTAGTCACCGAAAAGGTCCTAACGCAACCAATAAAGTGATTGTGCAAACAGGATGAATAACTAAAAGATGGCAATACATTCAAAATCAATTTATATTATAATAGGCAGAATATGGTGAGGTCAGTGTACCAAATGTATTTCCATCAAAAATAGTAAAAAGAAAGCGTAGATATAAAAAGCAAATGCTTGGCTTGAATGACCCATGGGCAAGACAGAGTCCCGATGCGTGTCACCGTATATCAAGACTTCGATAATGACACACACTCATGCACACGACCGTAAAAACTCCCGTTATTACGGGTCGTAATTACGACCCCTAATAACGGGCTCATAGACTTCTATTGGCGACGGGTGCCTTCCCGTTTTCTCACGGGAAGGTGCCCGTGCCGTTGAAAAAGATAGAACATGTCCTATTTCAGGCCGTAATAACGGCACGGACAGTCCATAGAAGTCTATGGAGCTCTCGTAATGACGGGTCGCTACATGTGTGCACCCGTCATTACGGCAGCGTTGCTAAGCGACGTCAGTAAATAGTCACTGTCCAGGGAGCTGAAAGAGTTAACTGATCGGCAGTAACTCTTTCAGCACCCTGGACAGTGACTACCGATCAGAATAAACCTGTAAAAAATAAAAATAAAAGACGTTCATACTTACCGACAACTTCCTGCTTCCTCCAGTCCGGTCTCCCGCCCGTTGCCTTGGTGACGCGTCTCTCTCGACATCCGGCCCGACGTCCTGGATGACGTTTCAGGCCATGTGACCGCTGCAGCCAATCACAGGTCAATCACAGGCTGCAGCGGTCACATGGACTGCCGCGTCATCCAGGGATGTCGGGCTGGATGTGAAGAGAGGGACGCGTCACCAAGACAACGGCCGGGTAAGTATGAATTTCTTTAACTTTTATTACAGAAAAGGCTGTCCCTTCTCTCTATCCTGCACTGATAGAGAGAAGGGGCAGCCGATTAGTGCAGTGCTATTTTGCCGCCAAAAACGTGCTCGTAAATACGGGTGGAATACGGGTGACACCGGACCCATATTTACGAGCACGGGTTCGTAAATACTGGTGCAAAACGGGTGGAATACGTGACACCGGACCCGTATTTACGCCAGTATTTACGGGTGGGAAAAAATACGGTCGTGTGCATGAGGCCTATATGTTTTTTAAATGCTACCTTATGAAAACGAATATACGGTTTTTCCAAACTTTGCTGTTATGTTCGAAAGGAGTTCGCTTGAGCCACATGAATTCTTTTATAAGTTCATATTTATATTTTGTAAAGACAAACTAAAAAATGCTCACAATTGTAATCCTGATCGTGTTACAGAAGTAATGAACAGGTTATAGTAAATTGAATACTGGACTAGGACTTGCAGATTGGTGTGAATGGATTTCCTTTATTTACCTAGTAATAGATATTTCTTATGAAACATTATGATAATAAAACAATATCCTTTTTGACAGAATGGTGATTATAAAATATGTAATGGGATTAAGTGATCATTATAAATCCCAGATAGATAAAAATTACATATTAGCTGTTTATATAAAACTAAATATAAGTAAGCTCACTGGCACCATGCATCACATGTCATCAGAAATGAAATACGAGGTGTCACATGCTAAAAGCTACATAAACACTACTGCATATGGTGCTAATTTTAGAGGCACAAAACTTCCCTTCCGTCCGGAATTTTGATGCACAATAACAGTTTTACTAATCCGCTGGATTCATGAGTTATGATGAAATAATGTCAAGATTTACTAGATAAGTAGATCGACATATGAGACCCACTTGAGCCGGCCTGTGATTTTTCTTTCGATTATTTTTCTTTTAATGGTGGTATGTGGAAATGATACGTCAATCACACAAAAAGTCAATGCGGTTATATAATCACTCTACAAATCTAGGGGCTAAAAGAAATTTCTGAATTATTTTACCACTTGAATACATTTTAGAGCAAGGTAATAGATTGTTGTACTATATTAGCTGATACTTTAGGTAAAAAATAATGAAAGAAAGATGTAGCCGTCTTTATCTTGACTTTTAACGCATTAAAGAGGCTCTGTCACCACATTATAAGTGCTCTATCTCCTACATAAGGAGATGGGCGCTGTAATGTAGGTGACAGTAATGCTTTTTATTTAAATAAACGATCTGTTTTCACCACTTTATTAGCGATTTTAGATTTATGCGAATGAGTTGCTTAATGCCCAAGTGGGCGTGTTTTTACTTTAGACCAAGTGGGCGTTGTACAGGGGAGTGTATGATGCTGACCAATCAGCGTCATGCACTCCTCTCCATTCATTTACTCAGCGCATAGGGATGCTTTTAGATCACCATGTGCGGTCTTATACTAACACATTATCGATACTGAAGTGTTTAGACCGTGAATAGACATTCCACGAGATGTCTATTCACAATCCCTGCACTTCGTTATGGTTTCTGTGGTACTTACAGAAGAGCAAGCGTAATCTCGCGAGATTATGCTGTAGATGAGAGGTTACAACGAGATTACGCTTCCTCTGCTGTAACTACCATAGAAACAGTAACGAAGTGCAGAGATTGTGAATATACATCCCGTGGAATGTCTATTCACTGTCTAAACACTTCAGTATCGATAATGTGTTAGTATAAGACAGCACATAGCGATCTAGCAGGATCCCTATGCGCTGACTAAATGAATGGAGAGGAGTGCATGATGCCGATTGGTCAGCATCATACACTCCTCTGTAGAACACCCACTTGGTCTAAAGTAAAAACACGCCCACTTGGGCTTTAAGCAACTCATTCGCATAAATCTAAAATTGCTAATAAAGTATTGAAAACAGAAAGTTTTTTTTTAAATAAAAAGCATTACTGTCACCTACATTATAGCGCCCATCTCCTTATGTAGGAGAAAGGCCACTTATAATATGGGGACAGAGCCTCTTTAAATACACAATGGCAAGATCCTTTATCTTGACTTTTTCAATTACTTTTTAATGGCTTTTGTTGTGTGATATCACGCTGCAGCAAGTTATCAGAGTCAAAATAAAGATGGCTAAATCTGTAGTAAAAAATGTCAGGCTGGGGCTGCAAAAGATTTGGTTTTATCATTGTGGATTAAAAGCATTAAAAATAAAGAGGGAATTTAAAGCTATGAACCATGCCTTAGCTGGCCCCATTGAGAGAAGCCAATTTCTAAAAGTAGTGATGTTGCTGTTAGGAACCCTGATATTGTTGCCATTGGAAGCCTTATAAGCCAGAGCTGTATGTGGTTCTTGGCTTTAGCCAATAGTGGGGGTTTCAACTAAATCTCCACCTTTGCCATTTGACATTTTCGCAAAGTCTTAAGCGATTTCTCTGTACTTCCTAATAAATATGCACACTAAACCAAGTATGCCTGTTTATTTCTATGGGGAGAGGGGAATAAGCTGCTGTCAGACAGCTCTGACAACGGCTTATCTCCTGCGGAAACAAGCGATAGGGTATAATATAAATCAACATGCACGATACTACTTCCCCCACCATCATCTGCCGTTGGCGGTGGCTGGGTGGCACCCATACACATTAGATTGTAGGCGGATACTGCCAAATCTGTCTAGGGATGCACAATGCATCGAAACTTCGATACTGTTTCGATACTCTGCATCCCCAAACGGTTCGATACAGTTATTTCATGTATTTCAATACTTAGCTGTGTGGCCGCACAGCTCCGTATTGTAACACATGAATGTATGAGAGCGAGGCTGCGGCTGTGTGATACAGTCATTGCCGCGCTCCTGAGTCCTGATAACAAGTGCGCGGGTCAGGATGATGTGATGCGGCCGGCGCTGCACTAATGAGCGGCGGCACTGAAAACAGTACACGGCAGGCGCACTACAAAACACCCCTATGTTCTGTCTTCAGTGCCTGAACCGCCGCTCATTAGTGCAGCGCCAGCCGCATCACCTCATGCTGACCGCGCGCGAACTTCCTGTCAGGAGCAGGACAATGGCTGTATTACACAGCCGCAGCCCCGCTCTATTACGGCGGAGATCAGAGAAACCTCTCATCTCTGCCGCTATTCCCGTGAATGCTGAGATCACAGCGGACTGCAGCATTCAGGGGAAAATGAGAAGGGGGGATGCCCCTTGGATCGCGTCACAGGAATCCCTGTGACGCGATTGAGGGACATACCATATATGGGCAGACAGCCCAGGGTCCATTGAAGGACCCCAGGGCCTGTCCTACCATATTTCCTGTTGTTAGGGCATACTTAGGTATGTCCTAACAACTGCCTGTGTACTATCAGTACACAGGCTAATGTACTGTAATATAGATATGTGCCAGAGCATTAAAGTTTAAAAATAAAGTAAAAACAAAGTAATATTAAATTTAAAAAAAATACACATACACCTTTTTTACAATAAACATTAAAATAAGTCTCAATACATAAAATATACACACATTCAGTATTGGCGCGGCCGTAATAACCTGCACAACAATTTTTTTTGCATCATTTATGATGTGTACGCTGTAAAAAAAATATAAAAACGGCTTTCTTTCACTTATTGTGGGGGCACAAGGTGTGATGAATTTAACCTTCATGTGCCTCACATTAATAGTAATTAACCCCATCATGTACCTTACACATTTACCCATTATGACAGAAACATGATGGGGTTAATTACTATTAATGTGAGGCACGTGGAGGTTAAATTCATCATCACACATCGCGCCTCACATCAGAAAATGGAAGAACATTTTTTTTTTTTATTATTATTGTTGGCAAGGTATCGAATTGGTATAGAAATCGCAATACTAAACAAAGTATCGGTATCGAAGTCCAAGTTCTGGTATCGTGACATCCCTAGTTCTGTCTATTGTGTATGGGAAACTTGACTAATATCACCTACAAATTTAAAGTCACTAAGTTATCTTTCTACAACTACCGTATGCTATTTTCCCTTTTAGTTTTTTGGCTACTTTATTATGCACTTTGCACCTGACACATTGGATTTAAGCCTACTATAAAAAATGCTATGTCCGAGCTACACTCCCCGTCATAAAGTATTTACAAATAATAATTATAAATATTTAGATTGTAAGCTCTTAGGCCTCATTCACACGGCAGCTTTTCCCGGCCGGGTGCCGGCCGTTCATAAATCGGCCGGCACCCGGCTGCATTAGGAATAATAGACTCCTAATGGGGCTATTCACACGACCGATTTTTTGACGGCCGGGTAAGCCGGCCGTCAAAAAATAGGACATGCTCTATCTTTGCCCGGGTACCCGGCCCCCATAGAAGTCTATGGGGCCGGGTATTACACAGCCATCACCGGAATGTGTTCCGAGTGATGGCCGGGTTTCCCGGCGCTTGCGCTCTATCTCCTCCTCCTCACAGCGCAGAGTGCATGTGAGGAAGAGGAGTTGATGCCATTCTGACGAATGGCATCGCTGTACACGGTGTGGCAGGGCCGGGGTGTACAGCAGGAGGAAGAGAGCGCTGCGCTGGCTCCCTTCCCCTGCTTGAAAAGCACCCTGGCCCGGCGACACCTTCGATGGCGGCGCTAGCAGCTGCAGCTGCTGCTGCTGCGGCTGCTACTACCGTAGCAACGCCACTATAGCAGAGCGGGGAGGTATCTCCCCGCTCTGCTATGTGCTAGCCGCACTTTAGCTCCTTGAAGGAGCGGAATCCCCGTGTTTTCGGGGATTCCGCTCCTGGACAGAGCGCTTGATGTCTCTGTCCATATCTGGGCAGTGACATCAGGGGAAACTCCTGAAGCGGAATCCCCGAACACATGGGGATTCCCCTTCAGGAGTTGCCACTGATGTCACTGTCCGGATCTGCCCGGCCCGGCACGGATGCAAAACTTAATGCAAACCGGCCGGGCAGAATGGCCGATTTTATCGGCCGGCACTCGGGCTCGGGAACGACCCGTTCGTGTGAATCCCGCCTTATGGGCAGGGATGGCTCTCATTTTGTCTCATTCTTTGTTTTGATTACTTGTCATTTTACTTATTTGTTACTTCCCCAATTGTAAAGCGCTGCAGAATATGTCGGCGCTATATAAAGATTATTATTAGAATTATTAAGAAATACTTTTTTAAATAGTGCTGCAAAAAATAAAAACATAAGATCTAATCCCGAGCTGAACTTCAGTGTGTAATGTGAAAATAACCACATTTGTGCAAATAGCGCAGTACTCTCCAGAGATGACAGATTGCAATGATGTAAATAATTCTGGGAAGATCCGAGTCCAATCATTAGTTCCTTTCTGTGATCAGCTGATGTTTATAGAATAATATTTTTAGTACAAAACACATATTTGAGATCAGCAGGTCTAATAGAGTATTTATTTATTCTCATCATGAATTATAATCAGTGTTTAGTCAGGAAGTACTTATCCTATATTAAATAGGACGAGGCTTCGATGGTGTCAGTAAAGTGAAAAAAAAACAAAACATTTTGTTGAAATTTTTTTATGTAAGCCTATTTTATTTTTCCGTTGACGGAGCTGTGTGAGGGCTTATTTTTTGTGGGTACATTCCATTTTGTGTGGGAAATGAGGTGACCAAATAACAGCATTTCTGGCATTTATTAATTCTTTTTTTTTTATGGCGTTCACCCTGTGGGTAAACTAATATTATTTTGTATTAGTTCATACTCTACTATACCAATTAAGTTTATTTTTATTATTATTTTTGGGGAAAATGGGAAAAGGTTTTTTTACTTTTAATTTTTTTTATATGTATATTTATATTTTTTATATGTCACGGCTTAGTAGGAGCAATGTAGTCTTCATCAGGCCCACAGGCTACCATAACCATCGACACCCCACGACCGTGTCGCAGGGGAAGCCTATGGCCTGTCGGAGTGGGCCGACCCCACTTCCAACAGCTTAGATGCCGATGTTGCTATTGACCGCAGCATTTAAATGGTTAAACAACCGGGATCAGAATCATCTCCGATCCCAGAAGAGCAGGGTGTCAGCTGTAATATACAGCTGACAATAGCAGCGTATTGAGTGGGCTTAGCCCGTGATCATGCTCCATACAAACTCCTCGGCCTACAACGTACATGTACAATGCTTGTTCGTAATTGGGTTAAGTACTCACACAGTTTAATTGAAAGACTGACTTGTAATAGGTTTTCGAACAAGTGAGAAGACACAAGTGAGAACAGTCTGCACACTAATTATTATGTATAACATTTACCACAAGTGACTTCCGTATAAAAGAATCAGAAATAGCAATTATACCTTTGGTAAATTTCACAGAAAAAATGCCATAAATGCCATCGCTGAAACAAAATCCCCAACGGGTCTTGTAGAGATGGACTATGCCTCTTAGGTGTCACACTCAACAATAAACAAACACATAACAGTCAACCTTACATGCTTCTAGTAGGCATAAAGTAGCTGTACTGCGCTTGGCTCTGACTCTCATTGTAAATAAGCATATAAGCTTCTGTCTATCTGACTTATTAGAAGACAGAATGGCTAAATGGCTCTAAATCAATGTCTCCCCAGCTGTTGTAAAACTACAACTCCCCACATACCCCGAGAGATTTTTCTTTACTTTCAATGGATAGATATAATTGCCTAAAGTTACAGACCCAAAACCTGAAGTTACACTACTGAGAGAATGTAATGACATCATTCCCTATATTAGAATAGGAAATAGGAAACGCAGTCAGTCACCAGGACAGGAGACGCGGTCATCAGACCAGGAAACGCGGTCATCAGACCAGGAAACGCGGTCATCAGACCAGGAAACGCGGTCATCAGACCAGGAAACGCAGTCATCAGACCAGGAAACGCAGTCATCAGACCAGGAAACGCAGTCATCAGACCAGGAAACGCAGTCATCAGACCAGGAAACGCAGTCATCAGACCAGGAAACGCAGTCATCAGACCAGGAAACGCAGTCATCAGACCAGGAAACGCAGTCATCAGACCAGGAAACGCAGTCATCACAACAGGAAACGCAGTCATCACAACAGGAAACGCAGTCATCACAACAGGAAACGCAGTCATCACAACAGGAAACGCAGTCATCACAACAGGAAACGCAGTCATCACAACAGGAAACGCAGTCATCACTACAGGAAACGCAGTCATCACAACAGGAAACGCCGTCATCACAACAGGAAACGCCGTCATCACAACAGGAAACGTCGTCATCACAACAGGAAACGTCATCACAACAGGAAACGTCGTCATCACAACAGGAAACGTCGTCATCACAACAGGAAACGTCGTCATTACAACAGGAAACGTCGTCATTACAACAGGAAACGTCGTCATTACAACAGGAAACGTCGTCATTGGTATAGGAAATGTCGTCATTGGTATAGGAAATGTCGTCATTACAACAGGAAATATATTTAGAATAAGGTATGTCATCATTAGAACGGGAAGTGTCATTAGAATAGGAAATGTCATCAAATAAATTAGATTTTGTGGGTGGAAATGTTGTCATGTAGACTTTGTGTATATTCAAGTAACTGAATAAACCAATCTCCCAAATAAATAAATATATATATATATATATATATATATATATATATATATATATATATATATAACACACACACACACACTCCCAGGGTTGAGGTCTACATGATTACATTGTACCTGACAGAAATCCGAGACATTGTCATCAGAATCTCCATCATGTTTTGGGCCTGTGACCTCAAGCGATCATATTTTAGCATAAAAGTAAGATATTAACAAATGGTTTTCAGATTTTTCAAATACATTACTAGACCTTTTATATTTTCTTCAACTGCTTGGTTAGAAGTAGTTACTAATATCTTTAAGATGTGTCCAACTTCATCCACAGTCACTGTGCAGCGGGGATTTATTATAATATGTGCAAATTAAGTTGAAGGTGCAAGCTATCATATAACTGCTGACCTCTCTGTGGTCGCCATCAGCATATATAATCAGTCACCGTACAATGAGCGCGGCAATGAAAGTGGAAGGAGTAAGAAGGAAAGCACTACAGATATCAGGTATGGGGTGTTTATGCTTCAATAAGCACAAGGGAATATCGGTTAGAAAATAATTTTTGATCCCCAAAAGTTTGCTACTTCGCCCGTTTTCATCTAACGCGGTTTCCCAAACCCATCCTCAATGAAGCCCAGCAGGCCATAACTTGAAGATTTTCCATAGAAAAAACACAAGAGCTAATATACGAAATAGTGAACTATTACGTCATTTTTTTTTACGCAGTTTAAGCCAAAGCAAGTGGATGCAAAAAAGAAACATTTACTTCCTTTATGATCCACTCCTGAATTTAAAAAAAAAACAAAAACACACCAACAACTGCATGTGTGAATCTAGCTTAAAGTACTCCTCAAAATATGGTCTGTTGAAATTGAGGACTGGATAGGATAACACGATCGACATCAAAAGCGAAGATTGACGCGCCTTTTACGTATCGGGCTGTGATTGTACTATGTCCCATATTCACCAATTACACAGTGCTACTATACGTATTCGTATAGTGCAAATAAGTAACTATGGGCTTCTGTCACCTCACTGAGCTGGAGGGCAAACATGTGCTACCTTAAAACAAAATGAGGAAAACAGAAGTAATGTTGTAGTTAAAAAAAAAAATGAACAAGAAGAAAAGCAGAACATGAGCTGTAGAAATAATAAGTACGGATGGCTTTTAATTATAGAAACATTAAATCTCTAACACAGGGGCTATTTGTGAAAAGCCCAAAGGTGCCTGAGCTTGTTTGCACAGCTGACCCACTAAAAGCTCCCGATATGTATTTTCTCAGCTCTAGAAGAGAGCATACCTGTTATGGTTTTTGTTTTGACAGGACTGCTGGCATACTCAGACGGCTGATTCGATGCCTGCTTTGCCAAGGGCGTGCTGCCAATTGACACCTCATCCTCCTTCTTCCTCGACAGTGGCATGGCAAGAGGAGCGGATCCCAGCGGCTGAGGAGGGAAAAGCAGAATAAATAAACACGGCAATGTAGTACATTCGGCAGGTGAAAGGTAAAACTGGTATAATTAAGTGTTTAGCAGGTTCACAGGATCGCTGCCAGAGCAGAACCAGAAACAGGAGCCGTCACTGTTTATGCCGTTCAAAAACTGGACTGGTTCTCATGGACTCTCAAAATGAAATGTTCAATCACAGCAGACTCGGTAAAGGTGCACAGATAAAGCTAGTTTATAGGACAGGGTCAATTTGCATCCTTAGACCAACATTCCTTTGTGAAAGTCCGGTAGGAACATCAGAAAACATTTTCCAAACAGATATGCAGTTTTTAAGCGTACTTTCTGAAAAAATCTGGGAAAAATATGACACCCCTAGTCTATCCAAAAGTCATCAATGAAACCACAAGCCATTATAAAAAAATATCACATCCATTTAAGCAGTTACAAATTTACATGCCCTACTAGGGCATATTGACATCATAAAGGGGGGACTCCTGCTAAGTATGAGGGGTTCCCGCTCTGGCAAACCCAGCCAGTCCATTTCAATGGCCAAAACATAATAGTGAATTTCAGTGACCGAAACGTATAACTGGCCACAACTTTGTGTGTGTTTGGGGGTGTTAGAAGCCGGACTGACGTCATTACAAAAATGGGTTATCTTCAGAAGGCAACCCCTTTAACCCTGTTGGCAGATATGTGCAGGTAATTTACTTTATACATGAGAACTACACTGGGATTAAGAAAAGTTGCACTAAAAATAAACTATACAAACACCGGTAGAATATCACTCCAATCATCTTAAATAAGGCTCTGTCCGTATTCGCATCATTTGTTTGTTTTTTAACTCTTTTTATATTAGAGTCAAAATAGTACAAAAGAATCACATATATTGTTGTTATATCAGAGGTAACAGTAACAGCAATAGGTAACAGTACGATATACTGTGTGTATATATATATATATATATATATATATATATATATATATTTCTAAATTATACATAAACACACACACAAACACATACGTAGTAACAATGGCATATACAGTCAATAGGGAGATACACAAGCAATATCGACAGTAGGGTGTATAATAAAAAAAATATAAAATGTTAGCTGTGTGTCCAGGAGGAACTAGAGGAGCAAAATGAGGGAATAAAAAACAGGGTCATAGGCTGACGAGAATCAAATAAAAGGGTAACATAAGAAAGAATAATACGATTTCGACTTTTTTCTTATGTGTATGGTCATCTTTAGAAATATTACAATAGTGATTCAAAGCATAAATGGTCTACAGAGACTCGTGCGGTTACCTGTTGAAGCTGCCGATCACTTTTTCTCTGAGGTTGGTAAAGAAGCCATGTATACAACACTGGGTCAACATTCAGTGCTACACCTTGTATACTCGCCAAAAGCACTGCACCTACAAAAAAAAACACCCAAAAAGGCATTACAATGACACTAAATAATAAAAGGAATATACAACAGTTTAAAAAACGCAGCTTCAGTCAAAGAGATTTTAAACCTAGAAATGACTGAGAATGAGTGAGAAACACATATTCATCAGTATTTAAGACTTTCTACAAGCTCTAAGGGAGAGAAAAAAAAAAGTTGAGTAAAAATATGCCAGGCTGAACTGTTCGCTCATGTCAAAAAGCAGTAACTGGGTATACAATGCAAGTCAATGGCAACAGAATCCAACCGTAGACATCCTGATGCATATTTAGCAGTTTATGATTTTTGCAGTATGTAGTTAAAAAACCATTCACTATATGGCAAAGACATGGTGTAAAGCAACCCCTTGAAATGAATGAATGAATGAATGAATATGACATACAGTATAAAAAAAAACAAAACTTTTTTTTCCCCCTTAATCCTTTGGTTTGTGTCATGGTATTCCCCCAAATACGCTAATCATAAGAACGTTAAACCAACTGATCACCAATTCAATCTTAAATTTTCCACTATAAAGATTTTTTTTAACCATAAGGTATTTTTGCATGGATGCAAAAAAGCAAAAAAACGAATCCCAAAGTCTTCATCTGGGTTTTAGAATATCTATTTAGCCAGTCATACGCATAAAATATCTGTCGGCTGACAGATCCTGATCTCCAC